>NC_135751.1:135000-287500 GCF_041903045.1 Epinephelus lanceolatus
CAAGAGGTAGTCACCTGAAATGGTTTTCCAACAGTCTTGAAGGAGTTCCCAGAGGTGTTTAGCACTTGTTGGCCCCTTTGCCTTCACTCTGCGGTCCAGCTCACCCCAAACCATCTCAATTGGGTTCAGGTCCAGTGACTGTGGAGGCCAGGTCATCTGCCGCAGCACTCCATCACTCTCCTTCTTGGTCAAATAGCCCTTACACAGCCTGGAGGTGTGTTTGGGGTCATTGTCCTGTTGAAAAATAAATGATCGTCCAACTAAACGCAAACCGGATGGGATGGCATGTCGCTGCAGGATGCTGTGGTAGCCATACTGGTTCAGTGTGCCTTCAATTTTGAATAAATCCCCAACAGTGTCACCAGCAAAACACCCCCACACCATCACACCTCCTCCTCCATGCTTCACAGTGGGAACCAGGCATGTGGAATCCATCCGTTCACCTTTTCTGCGTCTCACAAAGACACGGCGGTTGGAACCAAAGATCTCAAATTTGGATTCATCAGACCAAAGCACAGATTTCCACTGGTCTAATGTCCATTCCTTGTGTTTCTTGGCCCAAACAAATCTCTTCTGCTTGTTGCCTCTCCTTAGCAGTGGTTTCCTAGCAGCTATTTGACCATGAAGGCCTGATTCGCGCAGTCTCCTCTTAACAGTTGTTCTAGAGATGGGTCTGCTGCTAGAACTCTGTGTGGCATTCATCTGGTCTCTGATCTGAGCTGCTGTTAACTTGCGATTTCTGAGGCTGGTGACTCGGATGAACTTATCCTCGGAAGCAGAGGTGACTCTTGGTCTTCCTTTCCTGGGTCGGTCCTCATGTGTGCCAGTTCCGTTGTAGCGCTTGATGGTTTTTGCGACTCCACTTGGGGACACATTTAAAGTTTTTGCAATTTTCTGGACTGACTGACCTTCATTTCTTAAAGTAATGATGGCCACTCGTTTTTCTTTAGTTAGCTGATTGGTTCTTGCCATAATATGAATTTTAACAGTTGTCCAATAGGGCTGTCGGCTGTGTATTAACCTGACTTCTGCACAACACAACTGATGGTCCCAACCCCATTGATAAAGCAAGAAATTCCACTAATTAACCCTGATAAGGCACACCTGTGAAGTGGAAACCATTTCAGGTGACTACCTCTTGAAGCTCATGGAGAGAATGCCAAGAGTGTGCAAAGCAGTAATCAGAGCAAAGGGTGGCTATTTTGAAGAAACTAGAATATAAAACATGTTTTCAGTTATTTCACCTTTTTTTTTGTTAAGTACATAACTCCACATGTGTTCATTCATAGTTTTGATGCCTTCAGTGAGAATCTACAATGTAAATAGTCATGAAAATAAAGAAAACGCATTGAATGAGAAGGTATGTCCAAACTTTTTGGCCTGTACTGTACATCCTTCAAAGAAACGCGGTTTCGGGGGCCCAAAAGTGTGGCTGCATGTGGCAAATCGCATAGAATACACCGTTTCAGAAGTACATGGGTCCGTGTGGACTAGGCCTTATTTTTCAATACAAGCAAAACTTTATTAAATGAGACATAAGGGTTAAATAGCATGATGGATATTCATTTTAGTATTGATCACTCTCCGCTCAACACGCTTATTTACCTATACATATTTGTCTTTATAGGTAATATTGCAGTTATGACAAGGCGAAGATCACCCGTTGTCTGGGCACACCAAAGATCTCACTACTGGTGGGATACAATTGTTCCTGATTTCACCTCTGTCCAGTTCATCCAGAATTTCCGTGTGTCCGGAGAGTCATTCGAGTACATCTGCAGTTGAGTGAGGCATGTCATTGGGAGGAGGAACACAAATTACCGCTTGTGTGTCCCTATCCAGAAGCGGGTGGTGATTGCCATCTGGAAGCTGGCCACTGGCGGTGAATACAGAACCATCAGCTATCTATTTGGAGTACGCCTGAGCACTGTATTTAACTGTGTGCAGGATTTTTGCAATGCAGCCATCAAGGTGCTGCTCACTGCCCACATTACATGCCCTGATGCTGAGAAGTTGGTGGAAATGGCCGGTCTCTTTTAGAGTCATTGGAGGGTACCACAGTGTTTTGGTGCAATAGATGGAAGCCACATTCCACTTATAGCACCAGAGGGGTATCCCAGAGACTACTACAACCGGAAAGGATGGCATTCGGTTGTTCTGCAAGCAGTTGTGGATGGCAGAGGTCTTTTCTGGGATGTATGTGTTGGCTTTCCAGGGAGTGTGCATGACGCAAAACAGTCACATTTGTGGGAAGTCCTAAGTGACAGGGAATTTCTGAGCCAAAACAAAGTGTCCATCTCTGGCTGTGAAGTTGGACATTACCTGATAGGTGATCCAGCCTACCCCATGCAGAGCTGGCTCATGAAGCCCTTTGTGGACACTGGCAAAATGGCCCCTGAACAACACACCTACAACTACAGATTAAGCAGTGCATGGTCGGTTGTGGAAATGGCTTTTGGGAGATTGAAAGGATGGTGGAGGTGCCTCCTAAAAAGAAATGACTGCAAGCTTGACCTGAGCAAGAAAATGGCGCTGACCTGCTGTGTCCTTAATATTTGTGAGGAACATGGTGACAATTTCACTGAGGAACGCCAGGACAGACAGGCCAACATTCAGCCTCCTCTTCAGGCATGACCAGAGCATGGCAACCAAGAAGGGGCTGACATTAGAGTTGCTTTAATGGCATACTTTAACAGAGGGAAAAATTGAACCTGCCATTCAAATGTTTGTTTTATTTAGTTCTGGTTGTGTATGCTGCACATGTTTTGGCTGCTACTCTCCATCGTTTTTGCTGTTTTGTTGCTGCTTACCTGACTACTTTTACCTGTGTTTGCTGGACTACTTCATGTCACCAATATTGTTTCATCCTTCATTTCAATAAATTCATAGAAATGATTATGGCTGTCATGTTCTCATTTCTTTATAAACACAGTGACTGAAGACATCTATGAAAAGCATCTTCATAAATGGGTAACCTGTTGAGTTCTTGACTTGTTTTTACTAGCTTTACTTGAACTTATAACACAGTTAAATTGTACATCATTAAATGAAAACATACAGAAGCAGACATGTCTCTTTAGAAAATGAAAATTTATTCACATATTCACATATTTATATTATCAAGTCATACTTTTAGGTATATCTCCATGTTTGCATAGTGTCTGGTGAGACAAACTACTGGATAAACAGCACAACAATTCTTACCTGGTCTGGTCTGGTGGCTTTGACCTGAGCTGCTGGATGGTGTTGGCAAGCTGCAGTGGAGTGGCGACGTTCGCTCCAAGTTTGCATTGTCTTGTTCGATGGCAGATAACTCTATAGACCACATGAAAAACAGCGCTTTAAACAGTGACTTGTCCACTACACATTATACAATGTTGAGCTAACTGAAAGTGGGGCTGGTAGGTGAGCCCATGGCTAAGTAACTTGCTAACGTTAGCTAATGTTACCACGGCTAACCTGTTGATCAGTTAACATTAACCCAAGGAGACATCACAAACAATAGCTGTGTCCCAATTTAGGGCCTGCATCCTCCGAGGGACGTGGGCCCTAAATTGGGACACAGCTGTTATCTGAAGAAACTGGTTACACTAAACAACTGTACGCAAGGCGAAAATGTTCGAAAAGAAACTTACCAGGTTCAGTTTGCGGCAGCACCACGCTTTGGTCCACCATTGCCTCCAGCATTGCAGTGGCTGAGTTTAGAGCTCTGGTCACTTGGCACACTGGTCTGTCACCAAGGACCGAGTCCAGGACGTCAAAATGTGGATTTCTCCTTGACTGCCCGTTGCCACTTCAGCCGAGGTCCTTCTTTTGGTCCCGGTAATCTTTTTTTTAACTTTTTAAGCTTGTTGCTTATCTGTCGGTGGTCCTCTCATACCCTGCAGCAGCCATCTCATGTTGTATTTGGATAAATACCGGCTTGGTCCGCGAAGCTCCCCCGAGTTTGTTTTGAACCTCTGCCGACAACCATAAGGCAAGGAGACAGCTTGTTTCCTTGACGGACCACTGTTGCTTCAATGTGTCCATGGCTTCACTCTTAGCTGTTTTTTTTTAAAAGTCCTGCTTCGCACGGTCTCGTTTATTGTTGTTGGTCTCAATAACCCCGCCCCCTTCCCCGTGGCGTATGTGGGTCGTTCTTCTAGTGGAACCGTTTTTTCTGGCCCAGAGCCAGTTTTTTTGTCTGTCTTAACAGGACGACCGGTTCCAAATTAAGCACTGGCCCTGAACCAGCACTGGAACTGCTTTGGTGGAAAAGGGGTATCTGAGGACTAACGACTCCCACCCCCTGCAGGAGGATATAAAAGCTCTGGAGAGCTCCTTCAGCAATAGACTGATTCACCCAAAGTGTGTGAAGGAACACTATCGCAGGTCCTTCCTGCCTGCTGCTGTCAGGCTACATAACCAGCACTGCTCACAATAAACTGCACCATGGACACTTTAGGGACACCATAATAAGCATAACTGTCCCCCTTGTTGTTGTTTATTTGCACATACAATTTTCACTTTGCACTAAATATGCTCACTTGAATCCATTGCTCACTTTTTATCCACTGCTCATTATTACTATTATTTATTGCCGTTTCTTGTATTTCTTGTATTTTTTGTACTTTTTAGCATGCCTAGTTTTTTAAGTTTTTAAATTTTTAAATCTTTAATCTGACTCTTTCCCCTTGACTGCTGTAACACTGGAATTTCTCAATTATGGGATCAATAAAGATGTATCTTATCTTAAGCTGCCAAGAGGCAAATACATACATAACAAAACTGAGACCGACGCAGTACCAGTCTCCCATCCGTGAGCCAAAAAGAAAGAAAAGAAAAGGCGCAGCCATCCTCAATATTCAGACCCCTGAAAAAGTAGGTGGGTCATTCGGCTCCGGCCCCGGTCCAGGCCACAAGAGCATCACCCCGCATAACCCACCCTCAAAGACACACCGGCAGATCAGTCGGTTCCATGTCAGTCTGCCTGGTGCGCTCCTGAAGTGCCTGGAAATTATCCAAATGTATTTGGAAGATGTTTTTTCAGTTCTCTGGTTGCTTCCTCTGGGTTTTTAAAGATAAGTTTTTTTTCCATCAATGGTAACGATGAGTCTTGCTGGGTGGAGGATGCCATAGCGGTGATCTGTGTCTACACACTCCACATGCAGACCATCGGACTGCGCTTCCAACAGTGGGGATACCTTCTGCAGACAGAGTGGAGGTAGGCTAATGCTATTAGCTAAAGTTATTATGCTGACATTGCATAGCAGTACATTCCACACGTATGGTGCACCAAACACAAAATCAATCAATCAATAAACAACTATTATGTGCAACATATCGACTGACTCAGCACTGATAATAAATTTATATACACTGATTTCCCATTTTCAGCAGTTGGCATTCATAATAAAACAATTGGTATGAACAAGCTGACACAATCAAAGCCAAAGTGTGTGTGCGTGGTGGCAAATATGTTTATGCTTTAGTATTTTAAGACTTATATTTATACTTATTGTGTTTTATGCCTCCATTTATACAAGGAGATATCTACTGGCACTGAAAGAAAATTGAAATGTTAGTTACTGTAAGAGCCACTATACATAATCTTTTCCAATGAGATAAGATAATCATTTGTTATTCCCACAGCGGGAAAATTTGTGGTGTTAGAGCAGCAAACAGGATAGTGTCATAACTAGGGCTGGGTTAAAATAATCGATCCATCCGATTAAATCGATCTTCACTGGAACGACTCGATATCAATTCATAAAATCCCAGATCGATCTTTTAATAGCCCCTTTTACACTGCCAGATTTTCCACGAATGTTGGGCTGTTTTGCCAGCAAGCTGCGAGCGTTTAGACACACAGAGCCAGATTGGCGAGTTGGTCCAAGGTGCCCAATTTTCCACCTCGTAGGGTAGTCATAGTGGCAGAACCCTTTTAGTTTAAAAAGACCAAGGCGGCCTTCCGCCACGGGAGGGGCTGTTGATGACTTGTGGGAGGAGCTGTTGATGACGCCGCACATGCGAGCCACTGGCGGTGGATAAACAGGAAACAGCTGATAGCAGGAATTAGGGAGCAGCTTGTAGCAAGAGGGAAACGCAAACCTGACAGACACTGTAAAGATGAGCAACTGGGGAGACAAGGAACTGCACACCCCCTTGTCCTCGCAAATGAAGAGGTCATTAACCATCAGATGATGGGGACGGTGAAGAACAGGCCGACTTACGAGAGAATCGCAGAAGGACTGACCAGCCGCGGCTTCCCTCCCACGTCACTGTTTACGTCACACGCTGAGCTACACGTTTTGTTACTTGCTCACGCCCCCCATTGCCCCAAAAAAGGCGCATATGTATAAACAAAAGTAGGTAGGCGGCATTTTGCCGCACTCCCCGATTTGGTTTTTATACTGCCAATGCTGAAAAAGACTGATTGGGCTTTCCTGCAAATCTGCACAATTCCTATCTAAAAAGGGCTAATATATGCTTTTCCCACGGATGTGTGAAGCTTTAACCCCGTTAATCTCGCCGGTAGTAAACGAGCCACAGCACTAAGTTATGAATGGCCGTAGTATTAAGAAGCTCTGACATTACTGGCTCTTTCATTAGCTTACTTTTCTGTCAATTGGGTGTCATTTATTACCATGCTGCGGCATGTCCTCCTACTGTCTTGTGTGTCCTGGCTACGCATGCCACTGTTACGCACGCACACAGACACACACACACACACACACACACACACACACACACACACGTGCACACAAAAACACGGAGTAAAGATGGGAAAAAGCATATATTAAAAGATCAACCTTGGATTTTAAGAATCGATATCGGGTCATTCCAGTGAAGATTGATTTGAATCGGATGAAACGATTATTTTAACCCAGCCCTAATTTGTAGTTTATCCTCTGCAAGATCTTCTGCCCCATGTCCTTCTCAGGCACTGTTTGATACTTTTGCCTGAAGTGCTTGAGTTTTTAGCCAAGGACATTGAACAGTTTGATCCAGACAACTCAGTCTACACACTGATGACTATTTTGGGGAGCTAGACAACATTCTAGTTGACCTGCCCCTTGCAACCGAAAAGGAGAAGATTAAACTCGTGTGGAAGAACAGCTCTAAAGCTGTCCACAAGTTTACACAGTGTCTGCTTTCCAGTGTCAGAGCTGACGAAAGAATTTTCTCTATTGCTGATGAGATTTATTCAATGGTTGCAGCCCTTCAAAGTAAACATTAAGGTCATGAGGATCCTAGAGATTATTACAAACATTTGAGACGTGTACTTTCAGGGCAAGAATGCACCAGGCTTAGAAGAAAATCCAACCTTCATGTCCTTGTTGTTGCGTAACCTGCATCCTTGTGTACACATTCACCTTGTACTCTTGATGTGTAAAGGTATCCCATCTATGCATGAGCTCAAAAAGTTGACACAGGTAGCTTGGGAAACTGCTGTCACTTCCAAAGTCAAGGGGATACCAACTGAGCCAGCCAACTCAAACATCATAGTCACACATAGGGACGGGTATCATAATGATTTTATTTATAGTACTACTTTTATCAATACTCCTTATTGATCCAATACTTAATCGGTATTCTTATCGGTTCTTTTTCCATTTCTAAATAATTGCTTTTTAGACAATATATTAACTTAAAAACAATAAATTCAGAACGGATTATTGAATATTTTAAATACAACAAATTGTTGTTTCTAGAGCAGCAGAAGTAATTTTTACATCAGCAAAGTTACTATATAAATAATAATACAGGTTACAGGTTTACACGTGTTTGAGATCATAAACGGTTATGAAAAATTATAACAAGAATTTTTTATTTTTTTTTTAGGGGAGAGGGGGGTGATACTAATTGTTGACTAACTGTGATAGACTGTGAATATGACAAGAAATGGTGTGAGACCGGGTTTGGCAACAGTTCAGTAGCCTACGTGCTCCGTTCAATTAAAATGGCGTGTTCGTTAAGGGAGTCATTCGCCAGTGGGCTACCATGACAGCATCAGTGGTGAGAGGACACGGAATTGTTTGCGCTTTTATGCACGGGTCAGTGGTGAAGTGGCGCACATGACTCGTGCTACGGACGAGCCACGTATCTCGGTGCTGCTTAAAAACAGGTAATACATCTAGCTACATCTTTCCCACATCAAATATCTGTGACCGCCTAGATCCGCGTGCGTAAAAGCGCACACAATTTCATGTCCTCTCACCACGGATGCTGTGATTTGATGGCCCAGTACTCATTGTAGCCCACTCTTATAAGATCCAATAATGATAATAATAATAATGATAATAATAACTTACTGTGAGCATATATGCTATGCTTTTTGATAAAATTACTAGAGGAGTTCACTGAAAAACAGGTAATGTCAGCCTGAATTACTCGCGTGCGTCCTCAGTGAAAATCACTGACATGCATGGGAAATATGGCTTCTACAGGCTCGCCATAGCTTACTGTCAGGACTCAGGGACCAAAATTCGGGATGGCGGACCGTTGGAATGGCGATATTTCAGAGTGGCGGCCTGTAACCGTTGGTTATATGGCCCATTCGGTTGGTATTCGGGTAACTGGGGCTTTACTGGTATAATGCAATAGCACCACCCAGCGGTGAAACCCATGTACACGTTTACGCGAAAAAAATGACCCACTCTAAACGTTTAGAGATTTTTGTACACAAACTCACCCCTATTCCTGACATGGCACTACTGAGTGAAGTTTAATATTTATCAGTCAGTCCTCCAGTCCTCTGTCCTCCTGTCCTCCTGTCCTGCTCCCTCTCTGCTGATGTGATTCACTGTGTGCAGGTAACATTAGCACTGGTACAGAGAAGGGGGGCTCAGCCAGCAGCTTAGTTGAAAAGCATCTGCCCAAAAAGTGTCAAACTAAGTTAGTCTACACACAGACAGCAGTCATTTGAGCTTATTAGTAACAATTCGCTATCAGCCGAACGAGCGTGCTGTCTAAATTGGCGTGTAAGACATAAGGTTAGTGTTGATGGATGAGAGACTGTGGGTGGAGCATACTGAATATTAGGGATGCACCGAAATGAAAATTTGTGGCCGAAGCCGAAGCCAAATAAAATTAAACGCTTGGCCGAATACCGAGTACCGAATACCATTGTTTAGTTTTTCATTAACAGCTGGTCGGCCTCTCTGGTACTGTTCTTAAGTGGTTCACTTCCTATCTCACAGATAGAAAATTCTTGGTAAGTATGGATGCATGCTTTTCAGAGATCCATGAAATTAAATGTGGTGTACCCCAAGGCTCAATTTTGGGTCCCGTACTTTTTAATTTGTACATGCTGCCTCTTGGTTGTGTCATCAAGAGACATGGTATTAACTTCCACAGTTATGCTGATGATACACAACTGTACATCTCCATGTCTCCTGATGACACGGGGCCAATTGATGCCCTTTTTAACTGCATTTTAGACATCAAATCCTGGATGGCAGAAAGTTTTTTACAGCTCAACCAGGACAAAACTGAAGTTTTAATCATCGGTCCTGAGGCTCGGAGAGAGAACCTTTTATCTAAAAAATTGCAGGCATTGTCCTTAATCCATCTATTCAAGTGAAAAACCTGGGCGTTATTTTTGACTCTGAGCTTACTTTTATTCCACACATTAAGCATGTAACAAAAACAGGTTTTTATCATCTAAAAAACATAGCCAGAGTTCGCCCTTTTCTCTCCCGAGCTAACACGGAGACGCTAATGCATTCTTTTATCTCCAGTCATATTGATTACTGTAATGCCCTGCTTGCTGGTCTTCCCAAAAAAAAGTATTTTTTTTTTAACCTTGTAAAGCACTTTGTGCTACATTTATGTATGAAAAGTGCTTTATAAATAAAGATTGATTGATTAGTTTTTGCAGATGAACCCCCTCCAGATTAGTGTTGTCATGGTACCAAAATTGGGACCCACGGTACGATACCAGTGAAAATATCATGGTTCTGAGTAGTATCACGATACCACAGCGAAAATGAGGCAGATGTGCCTTTTGTCATTTATAAAAAGATAAATCACTTTTCTATAATACATCAATGATATTTCAATGGAATAAATTACTTATTGACTGCATCAATAAGTGATTAACATAGGGGGGATCGAAGTAAAATAAATAAATAAAATAAAAATCAACCAGCCACCCTCCTCCTCTGACAAGTAAAGAACAGTCCCTTCATAAGTAAAGAACAGTCCCTTAAGCGCGGTGGGGTTTGTAGACTGTGACCTGCCACAAAGAGAGAAATGTGAACGGCTCGTTTCTCCTCTGAAACAACACATACCTGTGTGCTGCCACGGCTCTGCTGTCCAGGTACTTTTAGGCAGTCATGACGAAAGAAGAGGACAGTATTGGAGCCGGACTTCTCCGTCGCCGGTAAGCCTATATCGCCACACTGCCGACATTTTACTCCGTCCGTCACCGCACGCTGTTTGATTGCGTTATCAAAACACGGCACTATTATTCGGCCTTGCTTTTCACTTATTCCACCGAATACCGAATGTGTGTTTTTTTGCAATATAATATATTCGGTTACCAAATATTCAGTGCATCCCTACTGAATATCGCTGTCTACATGTTTAAATGTTCATACCTGCTGAACACATGTATTGATAAATTATTGGCTTCTTACTTGCTAAGGTTTAATTGCACTTACAGTAACGAGTGTGGCTGCCGTCAACTCAAGTCATTTTCGAGTTATTTTCACTTTGTTTCCACTGCAGCCGCTCAGCTGTTCACAGATTACCATGTCGTGTTGGTGTGTATGTGTGTACGCGTGAATGTGCGTGTATGTGGAGCAGTTCAGCCCCGGCACAGAGCGCAGATGAGAGGCTGCAAGATGATAATGAATTAAACCAAAATACCAATAAAAGAACCGATACCGTCTTATCAATACTACGGTCTTTGATCATTTAGACCCAGGGCTAATTTGGTACCGGATTTCGGTACCCATCCCTACTCACACAGATCTCCTGCCCTAAAACACCCCCCTCACAGCAGCTCAAAGGGGGTTGTGAAAAGACAGCAGGGAGACAAGAAGCATAACCGCTATGTCCCCCAATTGCGTCAAGATGGCCATTCACAGAACAGAAGCTGTAGAGGGCCATACTCAGAAATTCTGGCCCAGAACTGTGACCTGCCAACTGACCAATCAGATGATGAGCGCAGTATCTCTGACATCTCTGACCATAGTTCACAATACAGTCAAAATCTTTCAGACAATGAGAGCACCTCTGAATGCCTCTCTGCCTCTGGCCACCTGGAGCGTTACAGCCCTGAGCCACGAGCTAAGCACAGGAGCTCCAGAGTTCACCTCTCACGTAGTCCACCTCTATACTGACAGTAACAACAGATGACAATAATCCAGAGTACCTTGCTTTTCTTGCAGACATACAATAGGCAAACTTGAGTTGTAAGCAATGGCAGCAAACAAAAAAATAGCCAGACACCCTGCTATTAGTTTAAGAAGCCTAAATTCTGATTGGCCTTGGACACCACTGTCCAACTTTGCAAGGATTATTTTTTGTAGCATTTTGTCAGTAAGACTACTAGTTCCAAACACTAGTTTAGGACATCATGTTATGGCCTTACAGACAGTCAAACACATGTCCTTATCATTGTAGGTACCACTCTCTGCATCTCACCTTCAGTCTGGGAATGTTTTCCTTTGCGGAAATAATTTGCAGAAAAAAAAAAACTTCCCTGTTATCGTGTGAAGACGCGCCGCATATGTGCTCCAATGTCTCCAGTACTTAGACTCACTGCAAGCTAGCATCCCGCTAGCCTCCACCTGGCCCAGGCTAGCCTTCACCACCGGCAGCTAGCACCCAGCTACCCAGCTACCCAGCCACCCAGCCAAGGCTATTAAAGAGAAGGCTGAGACACAGGGTCAAACATGGGGGGATTGCACATGCGCAATAAAATCTGGTCTGCACTTCCTCAAAGGCTCAGTAGATGGCGTGAGACCGCGGAATAAGGGGGATGTGCATGCATGTCATTTTCACAGCTTATTACTGGACTGTCACTGGTGGCCTGCGTTGTGGGTGAAAATGACAGAGATGCAATTCCGACAACTTCAGGCAGCCGCCATCCAAAAGTCGAAGCAGACCGCACCAAGCGCACTCCTTGATCGCCTGAGCGGATCCTGCACTTTTTATCTAGCGCCCCTGCTGTCACCCTCCAGCATCGCAGCTCAAGTTACACTGCGCATGTGCAATCCCCCCATGTTTGACCCCATGTCTCAGCCTTCTCTTGAACAGCCTTGGCCTCCACCTGACCCAGGCCAGCCTTCACCACCAGAGACAGCAGCAGCAGCTCCAGCTCCAGCAGGCAAACAGCCTAGCCACCTCCTGGCAGCAGCAGCTACAGCAGGCAAGATGGCGGCAAGGCAGAAACGCAGCTCGGCAGGTGCTGCGTGTCTGTTCTTGAAACCGCTATTATTTTATATTATGTAGTATCACACTACTTTTATTTTTATTAAGACATAGCTTTCTTATTATTGACAATGACCAACATGATCGACTTGCTTGGGGCAGCCAACACATGCTTTTTGAAAGGTTTTTGGACAGTGGACTAGCCAGGGTACCTTCAACAAAGGAGAGCGAGGAACCCTCACCAGCTAACTTGAACTTGGGACTCGCTCGGCTTGCACTAACACTACTCCTACCTGGTGGCATAGAGTTAAACCCTGGCACAACAGCGATAAATGGTGATGCTGGTGGCAACACACAGCAATCACTCTTTGAACATGTGGTGCAGCTACCCCAGCACATAGCAACAGCTAGCAAAGGGCTAGTGAATCTGGGTGCACTCTCCCCACCATTGCCCCCATGCTATCCCAAGTACTCTTGATCAAGACAAACCAACGAAGCAGAGAAATAGGGCTGTTATTAAGCATCATAAATACAGGATACTTCAGACTCTGAACCACGCTCGTGTTGTATGGGACATCAACGCTAAACCTACGGGTCTTCTTGGCGGACACTTGAATATAAGAAGCACTGTATCCAAATGTGATCAAGTACAACATATTAAATTATTCAAACTTAGATTATCTTTGTATCTCAGAGATATGGCTACACACCAACTCTCCAACAGCAGGGTTAAATGTACCGGGCTACAATATTTTTCGAAAAGATAGGTCAGAAGCCAGAGGCGGTGGGGTGATGTTTTATGTTCGGGACCATTTAAAGTGTAAACAAAAAACATGGTCAAGTGTTACTAATCTAGAATGTATCAGCCTCACTATTACCCTCTCACAGCAAATGACATTTACACTAATTGGAATTTATAGACCTCCGTCGGCTCCTAGTGGATTCTATGAGAAATTGAAGGCCATTTTAAAAGAATGCAATTTTAAAAATAAGGTTGTTTTATTTGGCGATTTCAATGTTAATTGGAATGATAAAACCAATCAAAAGCATTTAAAATTCTTAGCAAATAGCTTTGAATTAACACAACTTAAAAAGGAACCTTCTAGAATAAGCAGCTCTTCTGAAAGATTTTTATAGATTTGGTTTTCACCAACAAAGCCCATAGAATACAAAAAATTTATAACATGGTCACCAGCCTGTCAGACCAAGAAAACTGACAAAAAATAGATTCACTTGTCTCCCAGGTAAATGATCCGAGCAACTGACAATTCCCAAGGGTGAGATACAAAATTTAGAAAAAGCCTTGAATGACATTATTAATATAATGTAGGGGAAACACTGAATCAAGCAAGAAGATTCATGATACCATTTATTTATTATATTGTAATCGCAATCGCGATATTGTCCACCAAAATCACAATTGCACATTTTTATCAAATCGTACAGCACTAATGTTAAACAGACAGCAGGTATGATTCAAAAAGTATTTATTCACAACAAAAGCAAAACAAAACATACAAATTCTAACTAGTGACTGTATAGAATATATAGTATATAGTACATTATATAGATAGATAGATAGATAGCTAGATGGATAGATAGATAGATAGCACTTGGGGGATAGATATGTATGTATTTATGTGTGTATATATATAATAAATAAATGGTATCATGAGTCTTCTTGCTTGATTAAGTGTTTCCCCTACATTATATTAGAGGGACACTGACCTGACCTAGTTTTTGTTATGGACAGTGTGTAAATGACCATCAACAGACTGCTGCTCACACAGCAGCACAGCACGGCACTGTACACACACTCAGTTGGAGCAGAGCCTGTGTTGTGTTCAGGCATTGTCACGTAAATGACAAATTCCAGCATGTGAATAGGCCATTGCACAACACAGCAGCATGTCAAGGGGGCCGAGCCCAGGCAAAATTTTGCTAAATTTTTCATTTACTATAAAGTTTGTTATGGAGTCCGTGACTTCCCTGTGTCTCTTTGAGGTCTTGTCATATGGCGTGACACTTACAAATGTATGCTGAATTATGCCCTGTTGTTGTTTTATGAGGCTCTGGTGGCTTTCAGTCGTCTCGTTGTCTTTAACGTTGCTTGGCTTGGCTTGGCTTTCTCTAACATGCATTCTTCGTATTTTTCTGTGTGTTGACATAGATTGGCCATGTTGCCGCAGGACATGGCAACTTTAACTTTTAAAGTTTTACACAGCACGTCTTTCTGTTCCAACGTCGCCGTACCTGAATCCAAAGTATCGCCATACAATAGACGTTGCGTTTTTTTCGTCACCAACTCAGCCTGTTTTTGGTCATGCTCATGCTCTTCTTCAGCGTCCATGTTGGTCACTGCTGCACACTGGGTGGTCATCTTGACCATACGTCCTGCACACACCAGGATAGCTTGTAGGCATAATGTCTAGGGCTGTAGTCTCCTGGTCGACTATTTGGTCGACATGCTCTCATCCAACCACATTCTCATTGGTCGAATAATCGCTGTGTAACTTTCATAAGGAGAAAAGTGCTACATCAATAGCTTTCCAGGATTAATCCATTATTTCCTGCAAAACAAAACACCCCCTTTGTTTACACAACGTTGAACGCGCCCACCCTAACACTCCGCGTCGCGGTGACGCAGACCTCCTGTCAATTTCTGTATACTGACACCATTTCCCTCAGTGGAAACGAAGCTTGTATTTACTTGTATCTCACAGATAAGAAACAATAAACTGTGAAGACAGTAAAGCCTCCACTAAAATAGCATTTTAGTCTTGTCTGTGATTTATCCTTTAGGGATTTATACTTCGGGATTTATCCTGGCATCATATGAACCGAGGAAATCTCCGCTCGTTGGTAGGCTAATTTATACAATGTAAAATGCCATAGGCTGGCACTAATAACGTTAGCATGTTGTATTTGTTTGGAAAATGTGTTTAGTGTGACAGTTGTTATGTCAATGAATGTTTTGAGTTGTAATGGAGCCAAATTGAGTGCCCCTACCTCTGTTAAATGTTGCTGTTGTGACTAAGGAAAGATCGCTAGGTGCTAGGCAAATTTATACAATGTAAAATGCCATAGGCTGGCGCTAATAACGTTAGCATGTTGTATTGGTGGGGGAAATGTGTCCAGATAAAGACAAGTGTTTGTCTGTCAATGCCGCGATTTATAGTGAAGGCAATTTGCGCACTTGTGTTTGAAATTGTCTCTATTAAAGCCCAACTTGCAGGTTGGAGACCATGGTGAATAAATGTGTAGAAAAATGATGTAGAAACTCGATTAAAACAAAAAACCAAAACATATACACACTAGTGACTTTTGGGGTCGTTTTTGTGAGAGAATTTTGCTTCTGCATCTAAAAACCCACTAACGTAGCGTAGTGACATAGCGTGAGGGAGTCCGGCCGAGTTCAATTGAGTGTAACATTAATAAACATGGATCCCAGTACTAGTTTTGAGACTGAAGAGGTTGAAAATGTACATTCATATGCATATAACGGCCCACAGGCTTATAATTATGAGCCTTCTGGGCGTCCAAGAGACCAGGAACAGATCAGGGTTAGGAGAAGTAACGACCACAGGAGAGAAATAGAGCTGTGGTGTGAGGAGAACCAGTGAAGAACTGGGCAGGTGTCTTGGTGAGCGACCAGCATTAGCTAACAACAGCTAACGATGTCTAACGCTGTGTCCACGTCACAACATTAAGTTTGCCATCACGTATTAGGTTATAACAAAGCTACCAATAGTTCTGCCAGTATTAGATCACTAATGCTTACCCATAACAGAAACTAATGCGCAAATATCAGTTTGTATCAGACGTATCTTGCTATGTGTGTTATAACTCCGCATTATGGTGTATTGACGTCCGCAGGGGAGAGAGGGAGAGAGAAAGAGATACGAAGATTTCCTGATCATTTTTTGTATGATAGGTGCTTGTGTGGGAACTGCCAGCCCATGTCCTCAGCTGTGAAGAGTATGTGCTGCAGGGAGGTGGATGCCTTCTGGGCTCTGGTGGAGAATCTGACCCCCAGACCAGACATAACATGCCTCACACTGCCCATCAACCCTCACGCCGCCCGCTCCCGTCTCAAACACGGAGGCATGGAGGTACATACCCCCGAGCCTCGGGGGTATGCACGAGGGTGGGCGGGCTCCGCGGAGAAGGAGATCTCCGTGTTTGAGACGAATATAATCCTCCTGTCCAAAATGAGTGCTGCATGCGACCGCGTTTTTGGTCACAGATGAAGCTGTGAAATCGCGCCTCTTCACCTGCACAAAACAGGCACGAAAACTAACTCCACTCCTTTTTCTGTCCAGAAAACGGTGGACTCAATGTCCTGACAGACTTGAGTTTTTGCAACCTGCACAAACACAATAATTCGGCATAATCACAAATGGTGAAATGCACTGTTAACAACCGAAAAAATACTAACTCACAAGTTTACTACTGCTCAGTCTCACTACCACCTACTACTGCACATTGGACAGAGGCAGGGTCAAGGACGCAGAGTCCCTCTCGTGACGTAATATCAGCCGATGTTGAAAAAAAAGCGTTTTTAGAAGAGGAGCTAAAAAGAGCCACTTTTTCCTCAGAATTTGTGCCCTTATCTCGTGTAAACCATAATAAATTCTGAAATAACTTCTCATATGGTAATTTTCAGACAAGGTTATGTATATATTTTTTTTTTAAATTTAACCTGCAAGTTGCACTTAAGCCATACTTAATGTATCTTTTGAATCAACTAAATTTTAGAGCACTTAACAGAGTCCTCCACCACCGACTAGCGTTTTGGAGGTGTAACTGCAGAGGGACACAGACACACCACCACAGAAGTAAAAATAACGTGTAGATTTTTTTTTTCCCACAACTAATCAATTAGTTAAAGATTATGTATGACTTCAGTCGACCAAGATTTTCTTTGGTTGACTACAGCCCTAGTAATGTCAACAGACTCCACACACTGTAGGAGAGGCAGTCAGCCTTTTATGCGGTTATGTAATCATACAGCCTGACATCGCGATTGCAACTGTTATTAGATTAATTGTGTAGCACTATTTAACACTGCACAAGAGTGAATAAATAGCCATCCTCTGCTATGTCAAGAACTCCGAAATCCTGCAACCTTTACTATTAATATGGGACCTTTGGTTATAGTTATTCATTTAAATAGTAATCTGACTTCCAAATTGATAATTTAGCGTATTTTATGAGACTGATATCATTAACTGGCATTTATTTTTCCCTTTTTCAATATGGTGCCCCACAATGTGATTATTGAACATAATTAATAATCATTATTATTATTATTATTATATTATTATTATTATTATTATTATTATTAATAAATAATAATAATAATAATAATAATAATTAATATTTACTTACAATAGCCATTTTAATACTTTAATTGGAGGCCTGTTACGAGGTCAGTTCCCAACAAGGCAATCTCATAATTGATTCTGATAAAGGCCACGTATATCCCATAACCTATTTTTGCTAATGCATACATGTAACCATGGCAACACATATGCACGTCAGTGTGGGTATTTTACCTGATTAAAAAACCTGTTAAAACTGTCATCACTGTATCCGACTCTGTGTACTTTGTCTGTTCCTTAAATCCATTTAAAGGTGTGTGACAGTGATCTCATAGTATTAAGCCCCAAATTATTACTGTACAAGACGCCTACTTTTCATCCTGTCTCAATGTTATGCCAGACTCACACTACACTATTTTAACCCCTCTTATAGCCCGATGCAGCAATGCACACACATACAGTGCTGGCTCGGATCGTGAACGACAATGAATGTCGTAGGCGATAATCCATCGTTTCATCTTGTGTAGCGTGTCATAGTAGATGACAACCGACACCACGTCTGGGATGCCTCACAACATTCAAACAGAAAGTCTAGCATGTTTGATTTTCTCTATCATTCATGAAAGACGGTGCAATCTGCTGCTGTAGACAACTGTATGGCAACATCACCCCAGTCTTTTAGAAATTTCCTCTAAGGATGTTACCACAACAGAGTAAAAAGGGGAAAATGATGGCGTGAAACAACAGAGGCACTTTAGCAACCAGGTGCCATTAGCATCAAGCTAGCAAAGAATGTTTTTTCTTCATAATGGAGGATATAAAGTAATAAAATAAAGACAATAGAGTTGGGGCTTTTACTCACCACAACTGCAGGGGGTACCAGCTTCATTTGAAACAGGCTACATTATAAACGGGCTGTTATTTATTATTCCCTCTCTATTTTTAAATTTTTACTTTTTATCTGCCCCCGTTTGCCTTGATAAATTTAATGCATCGCGCCGTCATTTCAAACTCAACACTTCTTATATCTGTATAAAATTAAAAGCCCCTTATAACTTCAGTTGAGAGAATCCCTTCATTTTCTAAAAAGGCTTTTATTGTGAAACATTTGCAGGAACTTGTTGTGGGGGATTTAGTTACTTGCATGTCTGCACAGGGCACTTCAAATGTAGCTCCTGGCATCTGGTGGCACTTTTTTACGCAACTACAACATTTCAGCTAGCACAGGAACAAACAGGATGACTGAAATAATTAGGGCAGTAGTCTCCTGGTCGACTAGTCGATTATTTGGTCGCTATGCTCTCATCCAACCAAATTCTCATTAGTCGAATAATTGCCATGTTACTTTCATTTGGAGAAAAGTGCTACATCAACAGCTTTCCAGGATTAATCCATTATTTCCCGCGGCGGGGGGGGGACAGGCTAAATTACCTGTTGACAGAAAGTTGGACTCGCCCACCCTCACGCTCAGCGTCCCGGTGACGCAGACCTCCTGTCTGTTTCTGTAAGCTGATACCATTCCCCTCAGTGAAAAGAAGCTTGTATTTATTTGTATTTCACAGATAAGAAACAATAAATTGTGAAGACAGTAAAGCCTCCACTAAAACAGCATTTTAAGTCGTGTGTGATTTATCTTTCAGGGATTTATACAGGAAATTTCCGCTCATCGCTAGGCTAATGTATACAGTGTAAAATGCCATAGGCTGGCGCTAATAACGTTAGCATGTTGTATTTGCTTGGAAAACGTGTTTAGTATAAGACAGTTGTTTTGTCTGTGAATGTTGTGAGTTGTAATGGACCCAAACTGTGTGCCGTTACCTTTGTTACATGCTGCTGTTGTCCCTGGCTTTATATGAGAAGAGGAAAAGATCGCTAGACGCTACGCTAATTTTCACAATGTAAAACGCCATAGACTTGTGCTAATAATGTTAGCATGTTGTATGGGTGGGGGAAATATGTCCAGATAAAGACAAGTGTTTGTCTGTCAGTTCTGCGATTTATAGTGAAGCCAATTTGCGTACTTGTGTTTGAAATTGTCCATATTAGGCCATATTTAATGTGTGTTTTGAATCAACTATAGAAATAAAGTTTGATTTGAACTAAACTTTACAGCACTTAACACAGTCCTCCACCGCCGACTAGTGTTTTGGAGGTGTAACTGCAGAGTGACACAGACACACCACCGCAGAAGTAAAAAATAACGTGCAGATTTTTTTTTCCCCATGACTAATCGATTAGTTGAAAATTATGTGCGACTTTAGTCGACCAAGATTTTCTTTGGTTGACTACAGCCCTAGAAATAATAGTATTAATAATAAAATAGGACAAGAATAACCCAATGATATCACACACGTCATGAAACATGACCGGGGATGATTGGTGTGGACCATCATGTAATATGTCAGGTCTGTCAGCCAAGTCACGGCACGATTTTATGACTACACAATCGTGTAATCTGACAGTGATTGTCGGAACAGGCAAAAATGTTGTGTAGTGTGAACCAGGCATTAATCATTATTCACAACATCCCATTCATTTGCGGTCTAATAATAGCCTCCTAATAATTCTTACAAATAGTTATTTTTCTGTGAGCTCTTTGTGAGCTTCAAAGAACATAAAAATGAAAATTTAAGAAGCACAAAAGCGCTGCTGCAGAAACTTCTCTCAGTCACCAGAATCTGTTTTCGCCATGTGGGTCCTGATGATGCAGGATGGCAAACACCAAAATCAACGAGTTTCCTGTCAGTCAGTAGTTCATGTTTACCCCTCTTGGTTTGTTACAAAAAGTCCGTGTGAACAGGAACTTGAACCAAAACTAAAACGCAAATATGTATCATCTTTTGCCTCTGGTGCAAATGAACCCAACTTCAGGTGTGAAAGCACTTATAGTTATCCTTTAAAGATAATGTTCCCTTTGTCTGACAGTGACTGTAGTGTTTGGATGCTGCTGCTCAGCTTTGGCCCTCATTGGTTTGTATAGTTGTATAGACTGGTTTCATTTTGTATCCAATACTGGCTTTATGCTCTTTCAACGAAGGTATGCAAATCAGCTTTAGTTTAGTATGTGATTGTGTTTCAGCAAACACTGTATACTCACCAGAATCCAGTCCAGTTCCGCCATTGAGTGCAACGTCCTATAGACAAGAGATAAACACAAACCTTTTGAACGCGATTAACACAACACATATTTTTTTATTATTGCAGATCACGACACTGCTGACAGATGATGGACCCACCATTACTGTCCGAGCGTTCGACCGGATCTGCGTTCACGCTGGCTGCCTGCTCCATGTTCACATAAAGGAAGTGCAGGATCAAAGGAACACAAGGGGCTACCGGGCCGGCTCACGTTACCGGGCCGGGCTAACACTTCAAACCACTGATATACACAGGAGACATGGCACACTCAATAGACGGCAGATTTATGACATTTTGACCACGTCATATGACACGGGGTGTATCATACAAATAAATACCCGCGGAAACAACCAACCCTGAAGGTTCCCATTCAGTGGGTGTTTCTCAAAGTTAAGGGCTGCGGTCGGAAAGTCCCTCCTATCGTCTATTCCTAATCACTATTCCTTGACCTCGGTGGGAAACGTCACGAGGTCAATGAAAGATGAGTAGGAGAATTCATAAGGATTTAGGAAAAGAGAACCGCGAAACTGAGAAAATCCGACTGCACTTACGCTGGGCTACGTCATCATGCGACGGCGGACGTCAGTGACGTAGTCGACCGTAGTGAAACTACAGTTTAGTTTAGATGGACTACAAAAAGCGCATCTCAGATACTCCGACCCGTGCCTACTTACCATGTTGCTTCATACAGGCTAGCTATATAAACGTGGACAGCACAGTGACAAATATGACTTAATTACCAACGTCTGAATTGAATTAAAAAAAGATAGATAGGCAGTCACAAAACTGAAACGCTGAAAATGGTTGCTCACACTCACCCTCCTGAATCGTGATTATTTATGACAAATGTTCAAGTGTATGCAAGAGAGGTAGGCTTACAAATCTACTACTGTACATATCATTCTTAAGTTGCAAACATGTTGAATTAAAAACATCATCTAAATAAAAACGTTTCATATCCCTTTTTCTTGAAACACAAACTTCTGTGTTAATATGCCAATCAATCATCATCTGTCATTTGCTTACAATAGTTTAAAAACGACCACAAAACTCGGTAAACACCTTGAAATGTTGACATGATTGTGCCTTGAAGTTATTTTTCATTTTATTTTTTTAATTGTGTTTATTGGATGTTCCATCATATTAGTGACAATAACAACACAGAAAAAAAGAACAAATAACAAGAGCATACATAGGGATGAAGGTGCACCTGTGCAATTAAGAGTGTATCTTCTGCCTAAATGGACAGGTTTTCTGTGTTTGCTGATGTTCGTATGCAAGAAATGAGTAAACTATTCAATTCACAGAGAGAGCAGAAAGGGAAAGGGGGGCAGGGTAGAGATGTGGGAGGCTTTATTCTGAAGTGTTTGGGTGAAATTCATTTGCGTAATAGTCTAAAAAGGGCTGCCTCCGGCTGAAGAGGTGCTCCAGCCGCACATGTGCCCGTATAAGTGCAGAGATGTCAGCATCTGTGACTGAAGAAAAATTCATTAATGATATTGCTAAAAGCTGGCGATTAAAAAACGGCCCTCAAATAGTGACATGATTAATGCACACTGAGCATATCTTACACCACAATATTAACTTGAATTGGGTAATGTTACAACAGTAGCGCGACGTTTATAGTTCGCATGGGTTTAACATATTGTTGAGAGTTTGGAACATATAACGTTACACATATTATCAAGTTATGGCATGAGATGGGCAAAGCTTCATGTAACGGTGACTTACATGGTGATCTCCGTGACTTTTCAGTCATGTTGAGAGCCAGTTGTTCTTTTTCTTTACCTTTCGTCGCTTCTTTCGTTCCTCCTCTTCTACTTCTTCGGGTTTATTCGTTTGTCTCCGTGAACGGTAGGTCGCTTTAAATATTGCTGCCGCAAAGCATTGTGGGATTAAATTATCTCCTTTCCTATCACTTAGGAAGGTCCAATGTATCCTATGCTAAGGGAGATCTGAAAGGAAGCATTGAACCTCCTTTCCTTAGTGTTTAGAGAATTCGAACAGCTCTTATCATGGCAGCCACTAAAATACTTCTGGGTCATTTCACTCAGCTAGGAACCTTCCTAAGCAAAAAAGACTTTCCGACCACAGCCAAGGATCCTGCAGAGGCAAGGCAAGAGTCCTCCTGAGCATTCGGTGAACACACGTTGGAATAGGCTAATAAGTGTCTCCACGTGATCATCATTAACCTTCAGCAGACTGAAGAGGTTTCAGTTACTGTAATCATTTTGGCACTCTCCAATGTTGTTGGACAGTTTTAAACATATGTAGACTATCAGTATTGTCAGAATCATGTGACTTTTAGGGAGAATATATTTCTGGATCATATTTAAGAGTAAGTGGAGTAATGAAGTAAGACAACAGCTGAACAAGTTCTAAATTATCATTAACAGTATGAACACAGACTCACACACAGAATCACTCTGTCATTTCAAAGTAATCCATGTTTTCTGTGAGTGTACACTGCTACAATAATATGAACAGTAGATGAGCTGCGCTGCTCAAAACAAAGAGTGATGCTTTGACCTGCAGGATATTCTAGTGTCTTTACTGTGGCCATTCTCATCGCGATTCCCCCGAAAAATAGGCCTACACCTATTGAAGCAGACAGAATGAGAGCAGTTATCAAGTCGTTATCATGTGAACAGTTGGGGGTGGCGGCTACATTAGCCGTTACCTTGGAGAAAACTGTCCCTATGAAAGTGTATTACTGAGAAGAAATTATATGAATCTATGGGGTTACGTCATTCACTGAGTGATTCGTTCACCAAGTGATTCGTCACGCAGTAGGCAGTCCCTCCCTGCACCCTGGCTGCCTCACAACTCGCGAGTGTTTCATCGTTCGCACAGACCGAATCAGCAGTTCCACTCCCGGCCTGCACGCTCGCTGCTGAGCTCAACTGAACTGAGAAATGAACGAATCAGTTACGGAAGTGATTCAGTTCAGTATGTTCACTCAACAGATTCGTCCTTTTGAATGATTCGTTTGCGAACGACACAACACCAACACTTAGCACTCCATCTCTGCTGTGAATGATTCATTTAAAACTTTTATGTTTTACCTAAATCACGTTATTTAAAAAAATCTCATTATTCGGCAGTGGACACATTAGAAAGTGTAAATTATGAGGTTTCTGTCAATATTTTTTTCACGCTTGTATGATAAAACTCGTGGAAACATTAATCCAAATAAATGACATATTTATCTAAATCCTGCCGAGCTCCACTGGCGCAGGTTTCATTGAAGAGGCCCCGCCCTCACTTCCAGCAAATCGTGTAGATCCACCGAGATCCACACATGCATCCTTCAAATTTCTCTGAAAGAAGGACTCAGTCTTTCGTGAAACTCGGAAGGATCCTTGACATTGGAACAGTCCTTCGGCGGGAGTCAATGATGACATAACGTCTTTCAAATTCGGGCGTTTGAGGATCCTTCCTTGACATTGAGAAACACCTACTATATATTGGGACATACTGAATCCTTTTCTGGCATACTATGTAGTTTGATAGTGTGGGGACTGGAATGCACAGTAAGAATCTCTTTAACAAGAGAGATCTGGCTAAGGTAGTAGCCAATCAAAACTCATTAAAAGCAGACTCTACCTGCTGAGGTGGCTCAGGTCTTTTGGAGTGCAGGGGGTGCTCCTCCTGAAGACCTTCTTTGACACTGTGGTGGCAGCAGCCATGTTCTACGGAGTGTTCTGCTGGGGCAGCAGTATTTCGGCTGCAGATAGGAAGAGACTGGACGAGCTGATCAAGAAGGCCAGCTCTGTCCTGGGATGCTCTCTGGACTTATTGCAGGTGGTGGGAGAAAGGAGGATGACAGCCAAGCTGTCATCTCTGAGGACTAATGACTCTGGAGAAAAGCTCTGGAGAATTCCTTCAGCAATAGACTGCTTCACCCAAAGTGTGTGATGGAACGCTATCGCAGGTCCTTCCTGTTACACAACCAGCACTGCTCACAATAAACTGCATTATGGACACTTTAGGGACACTATGGACACTTTATAAACACCACTATAAGCATTGCTATCCCCCTTGTTGTTTATTTGCACATACACTATTCACTTTGCACTAAATATGCTCACTTTAATCAATTGCTCACTTTTTATCCACTGCTCATTATTATTATTATCATTATTATTATTATTATTATTATTATTATCATTATTTATTGCTGTTTCTTGTATTTTTTGTACTTCTTTTTGCATGCCTAGTTTTTAAGTTTTTAAATAGGCCTATTGAAATCTTTAATCTGACTCTTTCCCCTTGACTGCTGTAACACTGGAATTTCTCAATTGTGGGATCAATAAAGGTGTATCTTATCTTATCATAAAATGCAACAAATACAACATATAATTAAAATCCACAATAAAACAACTATTCAAACATAGTGGCCTCTCAAGGAAAAGAAGCACATATCACCAAATTCTTTATGATGCCCTCAGATTCATCAGTGGATATAAGTATATCTAACTTAAGATCTTTTTGAAGATTTTTCCATGCCCATGGTGCAGAGTAAGAAAATGCAGTTTGCTCCAGATCTGTTAAAATTCTGGGGTACATTAAAAAACAACCACTTGGACGAGCGTAGTGTGGATTTTGGATAAATGGAAATTGAAAAAGATGAACTGGTGTAACAAAGGTTAATAATTTACTAATTATTAACTAATGATTATCTACTGTATGACATTTGATTGGGAGTGACTTAAGAACTGTTCATTAACTGATAATTACTTACTCATTCAATCCTCATTAGTTCCTCAGTTGTGTACCTTATTGTAAAGTGTTACCAACATTTATGGCTGGGATGTTAGCTGGTGTTTGATCCCTACATGCTGCCTTGATGCTCCTGCTGATGCTGAGATGGACACAGAGATGGTCTTCCTTGTCCGTGCAGTCAGAATTGTAGCTAAAACTAATCTTTTCCACTTAGTCCTTGTTTTTTTTTTTTGTTGTTGTTGTTGTTTTTGAGATGTTTACATTTGAAAATTCCACCAGCCAGTTATCAGAGTCAGCAGGAGAAGAGGGATTCGAAGTCATATATGGTCATTGCTGTGCTGTCTAATATTAATCAAAAGGTACAGCTGATTTTAAATAGCACAGGTTACCATAACAAAAAGGTGTCTGGAAAGACTGATACCTAGCAACCAATTGTATTTAAACTTTTACAGTGGAAGTATAAAATATTTATCTTCTAAATGTTGTGGGACAAAAATATAAAGCCTTATAAATTGGAAATCGCCTACTCAAGCAAAGTATCACTATCTTAAAAGTGCACTTCACAGTACTTGAGTAAATGTGCTTTTCCATGTGTGGTTTGAGACTAAATGAAGGCTGATAGTACTGATAAGAATTTCATGTCTCCAGCTATAAAGCTGCTGCCTGCAGAGCCACCACTTCACTCCATCACAGCCATGGCCTTCAGCAGACTTCTCACTGTGCTGGTTCTCATTCACAACACTGGAGGTGAGCAAGACAAACATGAATCTGTGATGATTTATCCACAAGTTATTTTATTAATGCCTACTAGTAGAATATAATCTTTTTAGGAATATAAATGCTTTTATCAATCATAAGATGAGGTATCAAAAACATAGATCTTTAATGCCAAAAGCAGTAAAATTGTTCTGTTACTAGAAATGATTTTTATGACAGATATCAACAGTTATTTGATTAGTGGTGACATCTAGACATTATAGTTTAATCTCTGTGTTTAAAAACACATTACTGCCTGTAGTGTCTCTGTTGTAGATTTAAAAAAGAGGTTTCATCAAGTTACATCAAGTCAAATCAAGTTTATAAATGATGCACATTTAACAATTACCAGCCTTAACCAAAGTGCTGTACAGTAAAGTAATATGAATAACATAAAATTGTAACAGCAAAAAGCAGAAGAGATAACATAATATTATCCCATAAGAATGTACAAATAAGTGAGTAAAGTAATAAAGTAAATCCAAACACAGAAGAGTAAAATGTGAAATATAAAATCTGAAATATAAAACCTTGAAACCTTAGGGACACTTAAAGGCCTCAGAAAACATGTGCGTCTCAAGCTTAGCCTTAAAAGTGTCTAGAGGGGGGAAACACTTCACTTAAAATGGTGAACTGTTTGAAAGCTTTGGGGTGGCTCTGGACAATGCACGATTGGCCTTACCCCTGAGCCTCAATCTTGGGACAGCCAGAAGCAGCTGGTCTGAGGGATCCGGGGTTGGATCTGAGGAGCTCAGAGATGTACTAGGTGGCCAGGCCATGCAAATCTTTCAAAACAAATAACAGAACCTTTAACTCATGTTTATACATGACCAGTAGCCAATGCAGGTATGCCAGGACAGGTGTGATGTGGTCTTTTCTTGAGTTTCCAGTTAGTAGTCTAGCAACAGTATTCTGCGCCAGCTGCAAGCCAGATATGGATGAGTGGCTTATTCCTACATAAAGAGCAGTGCAGTAATCCAGATGAGAGGAAATTGATTAGCAGTTAATTTATTAGTGTTACTATCTGTCAGAATTAAAATCCTGGTTGGATATTAGTTTGTTACTCAGGGTCATCTGAAGTTACCACTTTTATGTGATGTTAGTCATTTCTTTGAATAGCGGTTTTTGCCCTCACATTAAAATATCACACATATCACACAAGTCACCTCTAATATCCATACAGAGGTATCTGCATATATATATATGCTTTATCATCATCAGATGATAGATGATGGGTTCAGAGACAAACGCCCAATTTGCCCCCCCCCAACAATTTTATTTCTGTGGCTTAAATGGTAGAAATCGGTAGGCCCATGCATGAATAAATATCTCTGTCACTCATGATGTGATTTGTTGCATATTTGGAACATGATTCCTATAATACTGGACATTATATGTTACTATTTTTGATGAGTAGGAATTTGGAGCAGCTGCAGAATCAAAGTGAGTTTTTTTCAGTAGGCTGCCTATAGTCTAAACCGGTTTCAACAGAATTTCAGAGGCTGTCTTTTAATTTACATTCGTTTACGTAGGCCTATCTGAAATAAAGCCACTGAACACTGTTGGGCCAAAGACTCAAATAGAAGTCTGAAATTTTAAATCTACTTTAACCTCCGTGCCCTTTGAAGTGCAAATCACCAAATACATGGATCAAATCATGAGCTTACAATCATGTCTCTGTCTTTGATATAGCCTAAATATATTTTTAAAATCTTCAATTATATTTTTTTGTCTTCAGTTGCTGGACCCTGTGTTTTGTCCCCGTCAGATTAAATATGTTCAAATATATTTAAAATGTAGGCTAATGTAGGCAATGGCTTAATGACTAGTTAATGGATAACAATTAATCAAACTTTATTATGTTTATGTGTTGATGATTCCCCCGCTCTAACTCGGACTCTTTCTATTCTATTTTATTATATTTTAAATTATTTTATTTTATTTCATTTTTTAGATAAATGTGCGCAGTCTGCATATTCATGTAGCTATTTATATCGCTATGCACACGGGACTAAAATGGAGGCTCTACCTTTTATTTCAATGTTGCCATGGTGAATTGTGGTATCGGAGCTCCACTGACGATGGCTATTCTCATGCACCGCGCACGATCTTAACTCAGAGTGAACACACTTCATTTGATTGAACTGACTCTGATTAGCTGTACTGGAACTGAAAACTCAGAATTTTCCAGAGTTACGGTTTGCACTTTACGCCGAAGCGCACCGATTTGAAGTGTCGCGCAGCTGTCGCAAGGCCGTTCACTCCAGAAGTGCGTTTCCTCGCACCGGTCATTTTGCTCTCTGTTCTAATCAAATTTAGTGCGCTGTCTTTTTCTGCTTGTGTGTGTGTGTGTGTGTGTGTGTGTGTGTGTGTGAGAGAGAGAGAGAGAGAAAGAGAGAGTGAGTGCGTGTGTGGCTCTGCTCGTGCTTCTCGCTCTCTGTCTAGACTCAAAAGACATGACATGTTAGGCTATATGGAAGCATGGGATGTATATTCTATTGTTTATCATAGTTAGGCTAGATCATTTCTATCATCATCATCATCATCAGTGTATTTTCCTGCCAGATTTGCTCGCGGATCGCAAACTCTGAGTCTAACCCCAAAGTCTGATGTGATGAACCCTGAGATGGAAAACTGAGTTTTCAGTTTCAGAGCAGCTGATTAGAGTCAGTTCAATCAACTCTGAGTATGGTCACTCTGAATGACTCGTGCGTGGTGAATGTGAAAAGCCATCTACTCTGATACCACAATTCACCATGGCAACAGGTAGGCTAAATAAAATGCAGAACTTCCATTTTGGTGGATGTAGAAATGTTAATGCATGAATATGCTGCCTGCGCACATTTATCTAAAAACAACAACAACGAAAAGAGTCTAATTCAGAGCTGGCAAAGTCATCATTGGGTTACCGCCTACATTAAGTTTAAATAATATAGGCTATAGCCTATATATTGTACAGCTTTAATCTGACAGGGACAAATCACAGGGGCCAGCAACTGAAGATGAAAAATACAGTCGAAGATTTAATACATAGCCCTACATATTATATACATATATATCAAAGAGAGAGACATGATTGTAAGATCACAGTCTGATCTAGTCACAATGTGTTTGGTGATTTGCACTTGAAAAGGTATGGAGGTTAAAATACAGTAGATTTTGAATTTCAGACATCTACACTGAACAAAAATATAAACGCAACACTTTTGTTTTTGCTCCCATTTTTCATGAGCTGAACTCAAAGATCTAAATCATTTTCTATATACACAAAAGACCCTTTCTCACAAATATTGTTCACAAATCTGTCTAAATCTGTGTTAGTGAGCACTTCTCCTTTTGCCGAGATAATCCATCCCACCTCACAGGTGTGGCATATCAAGATGCTGATTAGACAGCATGAATATTGCACAGGTGTGCCTTAGGCTGGCCACATAAAAGGCCACTCTGAAATGTGCAGTTTTGCTTTACTGGGGGGGGGGGGGTCAGAAAACCAGTCAGTATCTGGTGTGACCACCATTTGCCTCACGCAGTGCAACACATCTCCTAGAGTTGATCAGGTTGTTGATTGTGGCCTGTGGAATGTTGGTCCACTCCTCTTCAATGGCTGTGTGAAGTTGCTGGATATTGGCAGGGACTGGAACGCGCTGTCGTATATGCCGATCCAGAGCATCCCAAACATGCTCAATGGGTGACATGTCTGGTGAGTATGCTGGCCATGCAAGAACTGGGATGTTTTCAGCTTCCAGGAATTGTGTACAGATCCTTGCAACATGGGGCCATGCATTATCATGTTGCAACATGAGGTGATGGTCGTGGATGAATGGCACAACAATGGGCCTCAGGATCTCGTCACGGTATCTCTGTGCATTCAAAATGCCATAAATAAAATGCACCTGTGTTCGTTGTCCATAATATACGCCTGCCCATACCATAACCCCACCACCACCATGGGCCACTCGATCCACAACGTTGACATCAGCAAACTGCTCACCCACACAACGCCACACACGCTGTCTGCCATCTGCCCTGAACAGTGAAAACCGGGATTCATCCGTGAAGAGAACACCTCTCCAACCTGCCAGACACCATCGAATGTCAATCAATCAATCAATCAATTTTATTTATAAAGCCCAATATCACAAATCACAATTTGCCTCACAGGGCTTTACAGCATACGACATCCCTCTGTCCTTATGACCCTCGCAGCCGATAAGGAAAAACTCCCCAAAAAACCCCTTTAACGGGGAAAAAAAACGGTAGAAACCTCAGGAAGAGCAACTGAGGAGGGATCCCTCTTCCAGGACGGACAGACGTGCAATAGATGTCGTACACAACAGATCAGCATAATAAATTAACAGTAATCCGCATGACACAATGAGACAGAGAGAGAGACAGAGAGAGAGATGCAGGTAATGACAGTAGGTTACAACAACATTATTGAAAGTAATAATATTATAGTTATAGTTCTGGCTACTGTGGTACAATATGTTGAAAGTATGTATTAATATCTGGCAGTATACATGTGTGACAATAGTCATATGTGTATAATAACAGTAGAAGTATGACTAATGACTAATGATGGCAGCAGCAGCAGGAGGCATCTGGCAGGACCACGGCAGCAGCACAACCACACACGTCACGCTGTCCAGGCACCGCTGCGATATGAGTTAATCTGAGAGACAGTGGAGCACAAAGGCTCCGGAGAAGAAGCCGAGTTAGTGACATCCAGAATGGCCGAGTTAGCAAGATGCAGTAATAGAATACGAGAGAGAGAGAGAGAAGGAGAGAAGGTGCCCGGTGTATTATAGGGGGGTCCTCCGGCAGACTAGGCCTAAGTCAGCCTAACTAGGGGCTGGTACAGGGCAAGCCTGAGCCAGCCCTAACTATAAGCTTTATCAAAGAGGAAAGTCTTAAGTCTAGTCTTAAATGTGGAGACGGTGTCTGCCTCCCGGACCGTAACAGGAAGATGATTCCACAGGAGAGGAGCCTGATAGCTGAAGGCTCTAGCTCCTGATCTACTTTTGGAGACTTTAGGGACCACGAGTAACCCTGCGTTCTCAGAGCGCAGTGTTCTGGTGGGATAATATGGCACTATGAGCTCACTAAGATATGATGGAGCTTGACCATTTAGAGCTTTATAAGTTCACAGTAGGATTTTAAACTCAATTCTGGATTTTACAGGGAGCCAGTGCAGAGAAGCTAAAACAGGAGAAATATGATCTCGTTTCTTAGTTCCTGTTAGTACACGTGCTGCTGCATTCTGAATTAGCTGGAGAGTTTGTGAGCATTTGCCCACTCAAGTCGGTTACAACGATGAACTGCAGTCAGGTGGAGACCCCGATGAGGACGACGAGCATGCAGATGAGCTTCCCTGAGACAGTTTCTGACAGTTTGTGCAGAAATTCTTTGGTTATGCAAACCGATTGTTGCAGCAGCTGTCTAGGTGGCTGGTCTCAGACGATCTTGGAGGTGAACATGCTGGATGTGGAGGTCCTGGGCTGGTGTGGTTACACGAGGTCTGCGGTTGTGAGGCTGGTTGGATGTACTGCCAAATTGTCTGAAACGCCTTTGGAGATGGCTTATGGTAGAGAAATGAACATTCAGTTCACGGGCAACAGCTCTGGTGGACATTCCTGCAGTCAGCATGCCAATTGCACACTCCCTCAAAACTTGCGACATCTGTGGCATTGTCCTGTGTGATAAAACTGAACATTTCAGAGTGGCCTTTTATTGTGGCCAGCCTAAGGCACACCTGTGCAATATTCATGCTGTCTAATCAGCATCTTGATATGCCATACCTGTGAGGTGGGATGGATTATCTCGGCAAAGGAGAAGTGCACACGAACACAGATTTAGACAGATTTGTGAACAATATTTGAGGGAAATGGTCTTTTGTGTGTATAGAAAATGTTTTAGATCTTTGAGTTCAGCTTGTGAAAAATGGGAGCAAAAACAAAAGTGTTGCGTTAATATTTTTGTTCAGTGTATTTGAATCTTTGGCCCAACAGTGTTCATTGGCTTTATTACAGCTACTTTAACAAATGTAAATTTAAACACAGCCCGTGAAATTCTGTGAAAACCTGCTCAGACTAGACGTAGTCTATTTGAAAAATTAAATTTAATTCTGCAGCTGTCCAACGATCCTGCTCATCATAAATTTTAATAGTCTCCAATATTATAGGAATTATGATCTGTTAATAAGACCAATCACATCATTAGTGATAGAGATAATTATTCATGCATAAGCCTACTGCTTTTTACAATTTAAACCCAAGATTTTTTTCACATCATTTTATTTCTATGTTTGAAAAGAAGATTACACACTATATGCAATAAACGCTTTAGTAAAATTGCTCTAAGAAATCACTCAATCCTGGAACCTATCAACTGTCCTATGATGATGATAAATATGCAGATATCTGTGTAAAGGAATTAGAAGTGACTTAATGCTGTGTGATATTTTGATATGAGGGTAAGAACTGCTGTTCAAAGAAATGACTGGCAGTGCATTAAAGCAGTAGAGGGTCCTGAGTAACAAACTAATGTCCAACCACGATTCTGATTCTGACAGACCGTAATCCTCTGCTAATTAATGCGCTTTGATTAGGGCCGGAGTGGGACTCATTTTCAGCCCTGGAGTTTCATGCCTCAGACCGGCCCACTTTAGATCACGACCTACTATAACCTTAGATGTTAAGTCTACAATAGTGCACTGTTCTCTAAAGCCTTGTAATTCAGTGTATTTTTTCTAAAATATTTCCAATTCAGTGCAAGTAAGGGTTGCTTCACAATGTAGATTTATTTCAACATGAGTGCACATCTCCAACATTATTCTTTACAACACAACATCCTTTTCAACAATATCAGAATCTATATTCTGTTCTGTTCAAGTGTTCACAGATATCCAAGCCTTAAAAATGAAATAAAAGAATGAATAAAAATATTAAATATTAAATTTGAAAAAACCGGGGGAACCGGGATCTAACACAACACCGGAGGGAGAAGCATGGATTTGTTCTGTTTTGGAATACACAGTATTCTTCCAAATTAGTGTTAGTGTATTTTAATTTTGAGAATTTCGCTTCGACAAGCTCTCTCTTTTATGACCATACACCTGTTTGCATCCCTGAGAATAATGCCCAACAACATTGCTCAAAAAGTTGTTCTGTGTATCATCAGTCTAACAGTTGTGTGTCAAAATGAATGAGGGCTGCGCAATATTAGACAAAACTGACAATGCGACAACGATTTTGTATACTGTGGTATGTATTGCAATATACAGTGTATTGCAATAACTTGAATAGCTCTATTTGGAAAGAAGTCATCATTTGGGCTTTGGAAAGGCTGTATTTGCATGAAATATACATTTTACAATCTGTCATGGAAATTGAGAACTTCACAACCTAAAGTATTAACCAGCAAAATAAGTATGGCATATTGCCTTTGACTAATATTATACTGATATGATGAACTTATACTGCGAGTTTCACAATGTGACTATTGCACAAGAACACATTGCGATGGTGATGCTCTAATGATATTGTAGCCCTAAATTGAATTGAATTCTATGGTTCATCATAGAAAAATAACCAGTTTTTGGATTGGATTTATGACCCCTGGACCATTTTTGCACTGCATATGAGTGACTCCCATCAAGTTGTTGGAAGTAACTAAGTAACTTCTACTTTAAGTCGATTTTAAACAAACTACTTTTTACTTTTACTTGAGTGGATTTTTAGATGGGTAGCTTTACTTGTACTTAAGTAGAATTTTATCAAAGTAAAGGTACTTTTACTTGAGTATAATTTTTCAGTACTTTTTCCACCTCTGTGAAAAACACAGTTTTGACATCTCCTAAACTGCAGGTCTGATTCGTACCAAATTTTTGTGGATCATCATTAGACAAAGCTTGTCAAAAGTTATCAAAAGCCTGTTTATAATTCATTGGGTTTTGATAATATTGACCAATTAACTTTAGGGGGCATGGTTTAACATGTAAATAGATCTAAGTCAATAACCATAGAAGTAACATACCCTGAAAGTGAGATTTAAATCAACCACCAGGGGGCGCCACAAATGCAAAACAAGGGCATAGGATAATGCAAATTAGACTATAAATCAGAAATTGTTCATCCAGTCACCACAAAACTTGCAGGGTATGTTAATTTCTGATGTTGAATTAATGTGTAAAATTATTTTGAAATCTGACAATACAGGGCACCATCAGTTCCAAACACGTGAAACAGCCTTTCGCAAAATGTGGCCATAAATCAATGAGTGTTTGTTCAAACATCACCAAACTCGGGGATATCTGTAGCCAGAGGCATTGTTCTCAGGTTGTCCGTCCTACCTTGGGAACACAATATCTCAAGAATGCCTCAGGGGAAGTCCTTCAAATTTGGTACAAATGTCCACTTGGACTAAGCGATGAACTAATTATTTTTGGTGGTCATTAGTCAAAGGTCAAGATCACTGTGACCTTGTCTGTCTCATTATTGTGAAAGCAGTATCTCAAGATTGCCTTAAGGGATTGAGGTGATTAAAGGTCAGGGTCACCATGACCTTGCATCCATCTGATGCTTGGGAACATGACATCTGAAGTACAGATCCAAGTTATTGTTTATAAATATTGTTTTTCTTTTTAAATCTTACCATTGAATCAGTCTTACTAGTACTATTTGAATAGTATTTTTTTTACCACTTATTATTGTATTTAATACTCTAAATTACTATAACAGTACATTTTTCATCATATTAATGAAGCACTGTATCTATCTGTCTATCATAGCTTCTATAAAGTGTCATTAATTCTGTTTCAGGTTTGCTTGGGGCTGAGGTGAGGAGCTCAATTGTTGGGGGGCAAGATGCTCCAGAGAGCCGCTGGCCATGGATGGTCTACATAAACATTACATCTGATGGTGTCAACACGTGGCGCTGTGGCGGGACTATCCTCAACACTGAGTGGGTGCTGACTGCAGCAAACTGCTTGGACAAGTATGTGTATTTTCACAATTATGAAGTCTGAGCCTAAGCATCTTTCATAAAAACAATGATTATTACAGGCACCTGGGTATATCAAGAACACTATATTAGGCTACATTTTACTAATGAATTCTACTGAATTCAACTAATTCTCATTATACCTGTGAACATGTAAATATGTATATATGTGATTCATATAACAACAAAACTAATTAAAAGCATTACTGGCTAATTTGAGGTTACACCTTTGAATATCAAAATATCAGGCGCAATACATGGCTAATAGCCTTATTGATATGATGTAGGTAATATATAGATAATATAGACTCTGAAAATAAACAGCACATCAGCTCATCCTGTTATAATATGTATCAAAACAAGGCAATGCAGTATAACCCACTTCAGCTGAACTTGCCTACATGATGGAACACTAATGCAAAGTGTGTGTTTTTACAATTAATATAGCTTCTTACATGCAGAAAACTAACATGTATGTTTGTGTTGCCAGAAACCCTCCACCTAACTTGCATAGATCAATGGTTTGGGTTGGCTCACACAACCTGCAAAAGAAGTCTGCCCGTTACATGGGCATAAAAAACATCATGCTTAACCCTGCTTATCGGAACCTGGGCAGTTACTATGAGAATGACATCGCCCTGGTAAAGCTGAAGAAAAAGTTGACATTCTCAAAGCAGGTCAACAAAGTGACTCTGCCCAGCGCTGACGACATCTTTGGTTCATCATCTGAATGCTGGATCACTGGCTGGGGGAACATTGGAAATAATGGTAAGTTCTGCAAATAAAGCAAATCAAGCTTATACAACCAGGAGTCAAGGAAATATCCCACAAAGCAGCAATTGCTTATAAACTTAACACAAAAAATGACACTCCCCACAGCCTCTTTTAGCACTTGCATTTTAACAGCTCCAACAATGTTTTGGCTGCTGAAAGTGTTTCAGCAGTGAGCACGCTTCAATTTGAATAATAATAAAAATAATAATAATGATAATTACTTTATAAGCTTAAGCACTAAGTGCTTAACGACCACATGGTCTTGTGGCCGCTGGCCGCCAGGCAAAATAAATAAATAAATAAAACATAAAATAAATAAATAAATAAATAAATCTTCTCTTGGCAGCCCAAAACATTTTTATCGGCCACAATATACATATAAGTAGTAGCCTAAATACAATTTTAAATAAATATGAGTGAAATGGGGCTTCCGGTAATACAAAGTGTTTTTGGTCATCAAGCTTTTTCTCGCGATCATTGAGTGATGACATTTGACATCTGACAAGTGACAAATGAATGATGCACTCAACGTCAACGACAACATCACAACAAGAAAAGAAAATGGATCGAGGCACGAAAAGACAGGTGGAGAAGGGTGGAGCGGAGAAAAAGAGAGAGTAAAAAAGGAAGGCTATGCTCGCAGAGAGTGAAAAGTATGTGAAAATATCAGACTTATTTACAAAAAAGTGTTTACCCGGTGGCGACAGACCGAGCACCTCTGCAGCAAGTGCAGCTAGCAGTATGGCCTCTGCCTCAGAGAAGAGCAAACTTCTTTTCAGCCTGCTAACTACTTAAATGTAAGACATAATAATAATAATAATAAATAATAATAATAACTTAATTTGTATAGCACCTTTCAAAACGGAGTTACAACATGCTTAACAATAAAAACAATTACACAATTAAAACAATTAGTACATAAAACAATAAAACATCAAATAATTTAAAAACAGTTACAATAATTAATTACCATCAATTAAGAAAAGACCATATGATAAATGTGAGTCTTAAGAAGAGATTTAAAAGAAGACACTGAGAGACACATATTTATTTTTATACTCTAGCTGTGCAGTGCTCTTGTCATGTTTTGGTGAAGCTATTGTAATATGCATTGTGGCTGCTGTAACATTTATTATGGCTTATAACACATAGGGTCCTTCTTGTTTCTGTTGTAACTAGTGCTTTTGATAGAGCTATTGAAATGTGCACTGTGGCTGTGCAGTGCTCTTTTCATGTTTTGGTGAAGCTATTGTAATATGCATTGTGGTTGGTTTAAGATTTATGTTTCTGTTGTTATAATTTGGTTGTGCTGTATTCTGTCCAAGAGGGGGCGCCTATGGTTAATGGTGGAAGTAAGCTAAATATTTAGCCTCTGAAGTTGTGTGGTGTTTCAGATTTCAGATTTTCGTGTTTTGGTAGACATAGAGCTAGTATTATTAACTGAGGTTATTAGTCTGGCCTTTTAATGTGCCTGAATTTATGGGGGTTCTGCTGCTGCCTTATTATCTTGTGTGCTGCGCATTGTTGTCTACTGTACCAGTGCGATTGTAGTGAGTTGATTGTGTGGTGTGTTTTGAATTTCTGCATTCTCATCATATGGTTAGCTTTCCACATGCTCCCATGCAAGCCACAAATCAATTTTATCATTCATAATGACTGTGTCTGTATATCTCCTCTTCTACTGTGCATCAAGGCAGTGAGTGAGTGTGTGAGTTTCTATGGTAGTTGTGGAACAGTCTGTGCCTCTGTGGCACTCTGAAACGTTCCATCAATGGTAGTGTTTTTTATGTTTTTTGTCAAATAATATGAAAATTTTTCACCCCTGGCTGGCCGATGCGCCACCATGGGGCCTCTGTGTCAAAAATTCCAGGGCTTCTTTTTGGTCCCAGTCCGTCACTGATCGGAACTGTGCAAATCTGCAGGAAAGCCCAATCAGTCTTTGTTCAGCATTGGCAGTAAAAAAAACAAAATCGGGGAGTGCAGCGAAATGCCGCCAGCCTACTATTGTTCGTACAGAATGTGCCTTTTTCGGGGCAATGGGGGGCGAGCAAGTAACAAAACGTGTAGCTCAGCGTGTAACGTAAACAATGACGTACAATACATGCCGCGGCTGGTCAGTCCTTCAGGGATTCTCTCATAAGTTGGCCCGTCCTTCACCATTCCCGTCAGTTGACGGTTAATGGCCTCTTCGATTGTGAGGGCAAGAAAGGCGAGCAATTCCTTGTCTCCCCAGTTGCTCATCTTTACAGTGTCTTTCAGGTTTGCGTTTTCCTCTTGCTACTAGCTGCTCATTTCTGCTATCAGCTGTTTCCTGTTAGTCCACCGCCAGTGGGTCGCATGTGCGGCGTCATCAACAGTTCCTCCCACAAGTCATCAACAGCCCCTCCCATGGCGGAAGGGCGCCTCATTCTTTTTAAACCAAAAAGGTTCCGCCAATATGTTAACCCCTACATGGCAGAAAATTGGGTACCTCAGACCAACTCGCCAATTCGGCTCTGTGTGTTTAAACACTCGGAGCTTGCCTGCAAAACGGCCCAACATTAGCCGGGACGAAAACCACATTGCTCCTCCTCAATCTGAGGTTCAACTATCAACCGGACCCTCTTCTCCAGCACCCTGGAGTAGACCTTACCGGGTAGGCTGAGGAGTGTGATCCCCCTGCAGTTGGAACACACCCTCTGGTCCTCTTTCTTGAAGATGGGGACCACCACCCCGGTCTGCCACTCCAGAGGCACTGCCCCCGATGTCCACACAATGTTGCAGAGGCGGGTCAACCAAGACAGCCCTACAACATCCAGAGCCTTGAGATAACCAGGGCGAATCTCATCCACCCCCGGGGCTCCGCCGCCGCGGAGTTGCTTCACTACCTCGGCGACTTCTGCCCCAGAAATTGGACGACCCACCCCCGAGACCCCCGGCTCTGTTTCCTCACTGGAATACGTGTTGGTGGGATTGAGGAGCTCCTCAAAGTATTCCTTCCACCGCCCGACAATGTCCCCAGTTGATGTCAGCAGCTCCCCGCCCCCACTGTAAACAATGTTAGCAAGCTGCCGCCTTCCCCCCCTGAGGCGCCAGACGGTTTGCCCGAACCTCTTTGGAGCCGATCGATAGTCTTTCTCCATGGCCTCCACGGACTGCTGCTGCGCTCCGCTTGGCCCGCCAGTACCCATCAGCTGCCTCCGGAGAACCACAGACCAACCATGCCCTGTAGGCCTCCTCCTTTAGCCTGACGGCTGATTACCACTGCGACTGGCCCCAGCAACCTTGCGGCCACAGCTCACAACAGCCGCCTCGACAATGGCAGAGCGGAACAAGGCACATTCGGACTAAATGTCCCCCTCCGCCCTCGGGACGCGGTTGAAGTTCTCCCGGAGGTGGGAGCTGAAGATCATCTTGACAGGTTCTTCCACCAGGCGTTCCCAGCAGACTCTCACTGCTTATTTGGGCCTGCCAGGTCTGCGTGGCGTCCTCCCCTGCCATCTGATCCAACTCACCACCAGGTGGTGATCAGTTGACAGCTCTGCTCCTCTCTTCACCCGAGTGTCCAGAACATATGGCCGCAGGTCAAATGATACGACAAAGTCAATCATTGACCTGCGCCCTAGGATGTCCTGGTGCCACGTGCACCGATGGGCATCCTTATATTCGAACATGGTGTTCGTTATGGCCAAACTGCGACCCGCACAGAAGTCCAATAACTGAACACCACTCGGGTTCAGATCGGGCAGGCCGTTCCTCCCAATCACGCCCCTCCAGGTCCTACTGTCATTGCCTACGTGAGCGTTGAAGTCCCCCAGCAGAACAATGGAGTCCCCGGTCGGGGCACTATCCAACACCCGTCCCAAGGACTCCAAAAAGGGCAGGGAAATCTGAACTGCTGTTCGGCGCATAAGCGCAGACAACAGTCAGGACCCGTTCCCCGACCTGAAGGCGCAGGGAAGCAACCCTTTCGTCTACTGGGGTGAACCCCAACGTACAGGCAGAGAGTCTGGGGGATATCAGAAAGCTCACCCCGGCCCTCCGCCTCTCACCCGGAGCAACTCCAGCAAAGGAGAGAGCCCAACCCCTCTCAAGGACTTGGGTTCCAGAGCCGGAACTATGTGTCGGGGTGAAACCAACTATAACTAGCCGGTAGCGCTCAACCTCTTCCACAAGCTCCGGCTCCTTCCCCACCAGAGAGGTGACATTCCATGTCCCAAGAGCCAACTTCCATAGCCAAGGATCGGACCGCCAAGGCCCCCGCCTTGGTCTGCTGCCCGATCCACACTGCACCGATCCCTTCCGGATCCCTCTGTGGGTGGTGGGGGTCGTGTTGGACTATTTCCTGACTACAGTTTTTACACTTCAGTTTTTGTTTTCTCCAGATGAATCACTAAAAGCATCTTCTGACTGTCCCAGTTACATAAATATACTTAGCTTTGAATAATGATTTTTGTCTGATTCTGATTCCTCCAAAAAAGTTTAATTTTTGTTAGATGAGGGAAACTCAAACCCTGAGTTTCTCTGTCTCCTCCCTCTGACAGAGCCACCATGTTGTATAATATCCTCATTGATTCAGTTCGTATTAAACCTTGTATCGAAGCGCATTAATTAGCAGAGGTTTACTGTCTGTCAGAGTCAAAGTCCTGTTTGGATATTAGTTTGTTACACATGACCATCTAAAGTTACCACTTTTATATGCTGTCAGTCATTTCTTTGAACAGAATTTTTTGTCCTCACATTCAGATATTACACAACATCAACTCACCTCTAATCTCATGAAACAGATAGTTTATCTGCATGTGTAGCTCTATTACGGCCTCCATACAAACAGTAACAAAACCCAGCTCAACAGGGGCAGGAGGCTGCAACATATAAAAAGAGAGGACGCCACACCAAAAGTAACAGTTTACCCACCAGCTTTATTGTATACCCCAAAACATTAAACAAAGACACAAACAAACTAAAGGAAAACAAAAAGGGACTAGGGACCCCGGCAAAAAGGAACAAAAGGAGGGAAGACACTGGGCCAACCATGTAGTGGGCCAGCGCTCCCCCTAAACTACCTAAAACATGAATTAAACCTAAAGAAAACAAAAGAGACAAATAACGTGACTACCGGCAATTTCCAGCCCAAACTAACACAACAAACTAAAACAACGAAACCCCAGCACCTAAACGAGCATGGGGGGAAATAACCTGTTTGGGGAGAGGAAAAACAAGGGAGGAAGAAAAAGATTCCTCCCTACCTGATCTGTTGTCTGTCTGCCATGTGCCATGCCTCCGTTGTCTCTACACTCCCTGTCCCTCTTATCCCCTCCTCCCCTCTCTACCTGAGTGCAGGCAGAGGGAGGAGGGAGACCATCCTGGCAGAGGGAGAGAGAGCGAGAGAACAGGCTGCTGCACATAAACATGTTTTAACAGCATTTCAGTGAAAATGTTTAGATTTATTATGTAAAATAGCAGAAATAAAGCCACTGAATGCTGTTGAGCCAAAGATTAAAATAGATGTCTTAGATTTAAAATCTTGTATTTTAACCTCCACACATTTTCAAGTACAACCACCAAATACATCATTACTGGATCAGATTGTTATCTTTCAATCATGTCTTTATGTCTTTGATTCATATATTTTTAAAATCTTCAGCTATATTTTAAATGATCAGTTGCTGGCCTCTGTGTTTTGTTCCTGTCAGACTAAAGCTGAACAAATATATATAAAATGCTGACTTATGTAGGCTATGGCCTAGTGATGAACAATGGACAACACTGAATAACACTTTGTTCTGTTAACTTATTGACACTTTTCCCTGCTCTGACATAGGTTGCTTTTTAAAAAATATACATGTGCACAATCTGCATATTCATGCATTAATATCATTTGTCAGCTTGATTAAAATAGAGGCTCTGCATTTTATTTTTACCTGTTGCCACTGTGAATTGTGGTATCGGAGCTCCACTTCTGTTGGCTTTTCTCACTCAACACGCATGAGCTTAACTCAGAGTGAACATATTCAGAGTTGATTGAAATGGCTCTGATCAGCTGAAAGCTCAGAGTTTTCCATCTATCTTGGAGTTAGTCAACTAAGAGCTTAGGGTCAGACTCAGAGTTTGTTAAAACTGCTTTTTGAACAGGGCCCTTGCTGTAATTCATTAAAGACAAAAATATCCAGTTGTAAATACAGGCCTAACTTCAGTCACTATACAATATCACCCTCTCATTTGCTCTTTCTGTGTGTGTGTGTGTGTGTGTGTGTATGTATGTATGCAGCTCCACTGCCGGATCCAGAAACTCTTCAAGAGCTGAAGATTCCCATCATCCCTCACAGTGTGTGTAAGGCCAAGTATCCTGAACTGACGTCTGGCATGCTGTGTGCAGGGGGCATGGATGAGGGGAAGGATGCCTGCAAAGTAAGTTTTACTATTTAGGTCAGGTGAAATATAAATTCAACTGTCTTTGAGGGGGGCACAACTCCTAGGTTGGGAGGCTACGCTATTTAACTACATGAAGTAGTTAAAACTGGCTCCACCTTACACCAACAGTAAAATGCTGCTTATGCATTGATGAATAAGTATTAATAACCTATGAAAGTCATACATGATGATATATGAGTTTCAGGGATAGGGGTGGGTAGTAAAGCGTTTTACTTTTCACTTGAGTATATTTTTGAGCCTGTAATTTACTTTTTTCTGTAGCAGCACGAAAGTAGCACCTCTACTGCAGATGTCAATGACAGAGCCAATTAACTATGGAAATTCAATTAATCATTGAATTTCCATAGTTAATTGGGATTAATTGCACTTTTTAATCACAGGTTTGAAATTTTGTAATTTTGCATTTCAAAACTATTTTGAAGTCCATATTAACAAGGTGACGCAATTCTTACCAGGGTGTTTTGTTTGGGAATCAAAATAATGCAAAAGAAAATTACTTTATGATCTTGACTTTTGTATTTTTTTTCTTTCAAATCAGTGTTGCTCTGCTGCAACAGTGTGGTCAAAGAGACAAAATAGCAGAACACAGTTAACCCTCTGAGACCCACATACTGTAGACCCATTTTTATCTTTTTTGGGGGGAACAGATGACCTTTTGGGGGAGATAGCAGGTCATCAGTATATGTTACATGGATGTGGTATATATCACCTGAAAGCTGACCTGAAAATTACTTTGAGCTCTGCACTGTGTCAAGTTTTTCTAGTCAGAAATCTGTAATAAACAATGATTGCAAAAAAGCGCATAGGTTGTGCCCAAAACTGTTTGGGACTAAGATAAAGTGGACATGTCTGCAAATAGGAGAATTGTGGATACCCATAGAACCCATTTTCATTCAGATATCTTCAGGTGAGAGGTCAAGGGACCTCTGTGAAAAGGCTATGCTGTTTTCCCTCGCCAAAATTTTGCCTAACTTTGGAGCATTACTTAGCCCCTTTACTGAGAAGCTACCATACGAACCATAACATGATTCCTTAAGTCCTCTAGTTTCATATGATACCAGTATCGTCACTCTAACTTTAAAACTCAAATGCTAACAGTCCTACTCTTTATGCAAAATCTAAAAAAGACAGCAGTTGTATGATGAAGTGCTTGCTGTGCCTCCTAAAAACCACCAAGACCTTTACCTTTAAAAACTCCTCCTCTAGCCTCTGCAAGATTAGATATACTTTATTGATCCCCCAGAGGGGAAACTCAAGTATCACAGCAGCACAAGACAAAATCAAAGGACATTAAATAGAGTAAGATTGAAGAGAAAAAATAAAAAGTAAAAATTAAGGATAATAACAGATAAATAAAAGATACAATAAAATTGCTACATGAATAAAATTGCTACATCAGATGAATAAAGTGACTAAAAAATGGCAAAGTGTTGAATGAAATAAAGTGACAGGTGGCAGATAAAGTGTCATATTGGACGGATGCAAGATAAGTCCGTTCCGAGATGGATGTAGCTTAAGCCAGACCGCTGTTGTACAGTCTGATGGCGGTGGGCACAAAAGAGCATCTGAATCGTTCAGGTCTGCACCTGGGTGGGATAATCCGCTGGCTTAATGAGCTGCCCATCAGCCACAGCTCATCGTGGAGGGGGTGAGAAAGATTGTCCAGGATTGCACAGATTTTGTCCTTCACCCTCCTCTCAGCCACTGTCTCCAGACTGTCCAGGTCCAGTCCCACCACAGAGCGGGCTTTCCTCACAAGCTTGTTGAGCCTGTTGACCTCACCAGTCTTATTTCCACCTCACCAGTACAGCAAAGAAGAGTGCACTGGCAACCATAGACTGGTAGAAGGTCTTGAGAAGCCCACTACAGATGCCAAACTATCTGAGTCTCCTCAGGAAGAACATCCTGCTCTGTCCTTTCCTACAGAGGGTATCTGTGTTATGAGTCCAGTCCAGTTTATTGTTGATGTGGACCCCAAGGTACTTGTACGAGTCCACCATCTCCACCTCCTCGCCCTGGATAGGACTCTGGTTCCTCCAGTAGTCCACCACCATCTCCTTAGTCTTGCTGATGTTGAGTTGAAGGTGATTTCGGTTTCGGTTGCTCCACATGACAAAGCTCTCAATCAGTCCTCTGTACTCCTTCTCGTCATCATTGCTGATGCATCCGACTACAGAGGAGTCGTTGGAAAACTTTTGGAGGTGGCAGGAACCAGAATTGAACCGGAAATCAGAGGTGAAGAGGGTGAGGAAGAATGGTGCCAGAACAGTTCCTTGGGGCACCCCAGTGTTACTTGATACCACCTGGTTGAATGCTGTTGAAGGCACTGGAGAAGTCAAAGAATATGAATCTCACATAGTGCTTCCAGCACTCTCCAAGTGACACAGAGCCTTGTGAGTAAGGAAGATGATGGTATCCTCCACACCAATGTGCTGCTGTTAAGCAAACTGCAGGGGGTCCAGGAAGGCAGAGAGCAGTGGCCTCAGGTGCTGGAGGGGGGGCAGTGGAGTGAGGGGGGGGCTGTCAGCTGAAGTGGTCGATGAGCAGGGGGAGGGAGAGGGAGACAGGTCGCTGCTGGGGAGAGGAGCAGAGTCTACAGCAGAGGTGTGAATGGGTACAGTGATGGTGGGTGGGGACTCTGATCCACAGACAGAGCTCACAGGGGGGTTGTTGTCTCAGACCTATTGAAGAATAAGTTTAGCTCTGTTGCAAATTCTGGGCCACCTTTGATTCCAGGTGTGGCTTTCCCACAGCCTGTCATCCTCCTCATCTCATTCCACACCTCTTTTGTGTTATTCTGTCCCATCTTGGCCTCAATCTTCTCCTTGGCCTCCCTCAGTCTCCTCTTCAGCTCCTTCTGAACAGCCCTGAGTTCCTCGTAATCCTTGGACATGGATGCCCTCTTCTTCCTGTTAAGAAGGCCTTTAATGTCTTTATTGATCCATGGCTTGTTGTTAGAAAAGCAGCGAACCTTTTTTTGTTGGGACAATGATGTCCTCACAGAATTTCATGTAGTCTGTAATGCAACGAGAGAGAACCTCCATGTCATCGCTGAAGTCTTCTATAAAAGTCCCCAGTCTGTGTCATTAAAACACTCCTGCAGCGCCTCCTCTGTGTGTCATCAAACCAGACCTTTACAGTCCTTGTGCTGGCCGCCTGCTGTTCCACCATCGGCCTGTAGGTGGTGTCAATAGATAGAGTATCAGGTTGTGGTCACCAAGTGGAGGGAAAGAATAAGAATTATATTATATTATATTATATTATATTTATATTATATTATATTTCGTCACACTGGCATACAGAAAATACAGGATTTTATTCCCTCTCGTTGCATAGTCCACATATTGTGTGAAGTTGGTCGGGACAGGAGAGAGAGACATGACTGAGGTCCTCACTGATCAGGATGAGAGCGCTGGGGTGCTGCATCTGCAGTCCTGCGAACACTGAGGGGAGGACGTCTGGCTGCAACAGCTGATGGGGGAATGTAAACAACCACCATGATGGCGTGTGAAAACTCCCACGGTAGATAGTACGCCGTAGTCCCACCACCAGGAGTTCTACATCCGGAGTAGGCTACACACACAGTCCTTTACGGTTACATGTCTGGGGTTACATCACTTAGTGTTAACAAAGATAGCAAGCCCCCCTCCTCTCTTCTTGCTGCTCTGCTTCCCTGCTCCGCGCGGATTAGTGTGAAGCCGGGTAGATTGATAACACTGTCCGGTGCAGAGTCCTGCACTGGGTCGGGTACCCGCGGGTACCCACAAAAACAGCTGATTTGCGGGTGGTTTTTAAAAAAAACATTTTTCCCAGGTTCGGATCTGGGTGGGAAAAATAACATGCGGGTCGGATCGCGGGTTTTAGATAAACACATCAGTCATTAATTCGGTAAACTACAGATAACTATCTTGGTCATTATTTACTCTCTGAGGATCGCCTCCGCTATTTCGCAACGGTCATTGGTTCAGCTGTTTATACGCGTTTACACCATCTAATAACACAATTTGTGATTGGACGACAGAATCAACATGGCTGCCACCGTCTAACAAGCGCCGCTTCCAAAACAGTAAATAATTATTTAGGTATTTGAGAAATAAGTGGATAAAACTTTATAATGTTTCTGAAGTGTGTTTCCCTGATGGATTACTTATCTCCTCGATGGATTCTAAAAACACGTGACGGCTCGAAACTGCTGAACGTCGCTCTGGACAGAAAGTAAGTCTATTATTACACATGTAAAGTTCCTTTACATAGATTAAAAGTTTAAAAGCATTAAACTTAACAAACGAGTGCTTTTACACTCGTGTGGGAGAAGAACACAGAGGGTTGATGATGGAGCTGAAGTCAGGTTTTCATTGTGAGAGCTGCTTCATTCAGGTCGTTGTTTACTTACTGGCACCTTAACTGTGGCGATATGCTGTTCAATATTCAGCCAATATGACCCAAAATGATTACTTAAATCCGGGTTACGGGTCGGGCTGCGGGTCGTGTTTCAACGGGTCGGACCGGGTTGCGGTACTAATTGGCCTGATGCGCGGGTTTGTGGTTCGGGTGCGGGTTTGTACGTCGCAGGGTAGGGGCGGGGCGGATCTTGAAAACTGGACCCATGCAGCCCTGCGTTCCAAATCGCATACTTCTACTATATACTTTTAGTATGTACTGCAGCTGCCCTTAAAAAGTATGTAGCGTAGTATGCAGTATGCATGCAGTAGGCTATGCATACTATTGGGACACACTACATCCGCCATCACGTTGCTCCCTGAACTCTGACCCTCTTGCTCACTTCCGCAGCCGTCCGTAGCGCCACATTTGAATATTTTGTGTTGTTGTACTTCGGAGAAGCAGCAAATTTCCTCTCGTCGAGCTCGCCAGAGTCGTGCATACCGTCGGAGGTGCCAGAGAGCTGTGTTGCTGTTATGTCATAATGTATGTTGTTGTTTCCAATAAACTGACGTGTTCACGTAAACAGTCTCAAGCCTATTATTAGTGACCTGTCTATTGAACTAGTCACCAGTAGGCATATTAACCCCCTTCACACATAGTTCTCTGTTGCTGGCAGATGTTTGATGTTAAATTTATTTACAGCTATGCAGCTGCTGGCACTATATTCTGTCTGCACGTGAAGCAGCCTTACATTCACATTACTTTTATTTGTAGTGTAACATACTTGCACATTCTTACTACATTACTTAATATGTATATTTGACTTTTACTATTTATATATTTACTACTCTATACTGCTCATACCTGGCCCATAGTATATTCATATTTAGTCGTATTCATTCATTATTTATACCACACTTACACCACTGCCTATACTGGTAGAATCTTCTATATTGTAGTCATAGTTGAACCCTAACATTGATTATACTATAATCACAATAAAGTTGAATGTTGTAACCATGTTCTTGCAAAACTGTATGATATGTGACAGTATATAATCAGATCATTGCAGTCATACTATGTAGTGTCTTAGTATCTCAAATTAAATAAACCATGTATGAAAGGAAGTGTGGGCGTTGGTTGTACATGCAGCTCAGTCAGTGTGACGTAACTTCCGCTGCGCAAAGGATTGTGGGTCAGAATGGCCAAAGAAGCATGCTGACATGCATACTGCGAAATATGGCCGGATGTAGTAGAACATCCTGGTACTTTTGGCATACTGCATCTGACATACTATGTATTGGGACACACTAATTCTTTTTCTGGCATACTAAATAGTATGGTAGTATGGGTATTGGAACGCAGGGCTGGACTCTGGTCCGGTGTATTCCCATGTACAGGGGCGAAAATCCCATTTCATAGTTGGGGGGGACAATAAACAGTAAAATTTTAGAGAATAATTCCGGGGGGACAAGGAAAAAAGTTGTAGCCTGTCTTTTATAACAGCATCTTTTACCGCAATTTGACGCTTTAATCTTCTCTCTATCTCTCCAACAGGCAGAGTGAATGTCTATACTAACTAAACTAAAACTAAAACTAAACATTTCCTGCAATTAAACTGGTAAACTGATTTATAAACAGTGTGCTGTGAGATCTGTCGCTGCGCACCTCACAACCGTGCGTAATAGTCGCGCGTAATGACCGCTCCTCGTCTGCACGTCTTTGATGTTTGTCTCACTGACAGGAGGAGAGCCTACAGACAGGTACCCATTAGCTACGCTCCGTCACAACCGTGTGTAATAGTTGTGCGTAATGACCGCTCCTCGTCTGCACGTCTTTCATGTTTGTCTCACTGACAGGAGGAGAGCCTACAGACAGGTACCCATTAGCTACGAGCCGCTCCGCCACTGACTGCTCTTGTCCTGTCCTCTCCCTCTTCTTTCTCTCCTGTCCACTCTGACTATCACTAAACTCTGAGCTTAATCATTAGCTTTTAGCTTAGCAGCACTCGTAATTGAGTAGGCTTTTGAACAATGCAGGAGAAATGTTACAGACACTTTATATTATCAGCCTGGACCTGGGGCTTGTTGTAACAGTAAATGGGTTGTGTTGTAACTTGTATAAGTTAAACTGTGTCTGTGTGAGTGTACATCTTACCCTGCGATGCGCGATGTGGGCAGCGGTTCCAGCCACACGCTGCTATTGCTGCCAAGCAGCCCGGCCCGTTGGAAAGAGTGTGGGATATACCGCTACTAGGAATGGGAGGGGGGGGACTAAATCTTTTAAGATTTAAATAGCACATTATTGCGCGATTATAATGAGCACCGCTTACATTGTGCTTTCAATAAATATTACTGCATTGTTCAAAAATTATTAATTGTGTCTCAAATTATTCTAGGGGGGTACAGCTTTACTGAAGGGGGAGTCATGTCCCCCCTGTCCCCCCCGGGATTTCCGCCCCTGCCCATGTAGCCACGTCTCCGTGAGGCAGAGCATACTGCACTCCCTGTACACACGCTGGTTATTTATGAGGGCTGCCAGTTCGTCCGTTTCGTTGGCGAGTGACTTCACATTCCCCATGATGATAGATGACAAGAAGGGCTTGAATCACACTGAAAGTTGCACATACTGTAGGTGAAATGTAATTATTACTGGTTTGTTTATTTTCATGTGTAACATTAATGCTTCATGTTCATATTATTAAAATTAAAAGAAACTTTCACTTTGAGTAATTTATTAATCTGTTTCTTTTGGCTCTGTATTAATTCTCAGTACTCTACCCACCACTTTACTACAGAGAGTTCTTTCATTTTTGATACTTGAAAGTTACAATCTCAGACACCTCTGTTTTGTTCTCTTTGGCGGCACCTACAGGGATGAGCAAGACTTGCAGGCATGTTTTTGGATCTCCCTTCACAGAGATCTAAACAGTGTGGCAGCTGGCATTCTTCTGAACGTCAAATTTTTTCTTCGTATTGGATTTCCACTTGTTTTTTGAAGTTTCATTATCTGTAGTCATCACTCTTTTCCTTTTTTTGTAGTTTTGTTTGTTTGATCATAATAACAGTTTACTCACAATGCTAGTAGAGACTGGAAAAAAAAAAAAACAGAATGCCACCTGCTTCACACACGAGTTAGTCGAAGAGCAAGTCTGCCATGTTAGCTCCACCTAACCTCTCTGGTGGACCAACCACTGCTGAGTGATGGAAAATGCATCACTAACTGTGCACCACTTGTGATTTCTTCCGGGAATGTCACCACAGACACCCAGTTCGAAATACTGCAAATGTCAGGGCTCAGTCAACACTGTGTCTGTGTCGTGCAAATTTGCAGGAAAGCCCAATCAGCCTTTTTTCAGCATTGGCAGTATAAAAACAAAATCAGAGAGTGCGGCAAAATGCTGCCTACCTACTTTTGTTTATACAGAATGCGCCTTTTTTGGGGCAATGGGGGGGTGTGAGCAAGTAACAAAACGTGTAGCTCAGCGTGACATAAACAGTGACGTGGGAGCGGAGCCGCGGCTAGTCAGTCCTTCGGCGATTCTCTCGTAAATCGGCCCGTTCTTCACCGTTCCTGTCATCTGACGGTTAATGGCCTCTTCGTTTGCGAGGACAAGGAGGGTGTGCAATAAGGTTGGGTTGGTATGAGGAAAAAAAAAAAAACGGTCCGGTTTTTGTGAAAAACTGTATCAAGTTGGTAATACCGGATTTCTTTTGTGCGACACTGGATGCGCGGAGCGGAGTCCGCATGGTCATGCTTTGCGTGCACAGGGACGTCCACTTTTACCAGGCGGACCTCCGCGTAGTCCGCTCCGCGTACGTTCCGCCCGAGTATAAGGTCCGGTCGGCCTCAAAAAAAAAAAAAAACGGTCCAAGACGGAGTACCAAACCGAATTGGTATTACCAAGAACCGACCCAACCGTAGTGCGCAATTCCTTGTCTCCTCAGTTGTTCATCATTACAGTGTCTTTCAGGTTTGCGTTTTTCTCTTGCTACTAGCTGCTCGCTAATTCCTGCTATCAGCTGTTTCCTGTTTATCCACCGCCAGTGGCTTGCACATGCGGTGTCATCAACAGCTCCTCCCACAAGTCTTCAACAGCTCCTCCCGTTGAGGAAGGCCGCCTCGGTCTTTTTAAACCAAAAGTGTTCCGCCAATGTGACGACCCTACAAGGCGGAAAATTGGGCACCACGGATCAACTCGCCAATCCACTTCTGCATGTCTAAACGCTCGCAGCTTGCCAGCAAAACGGCCCAATATTCGTGGAAAATCTGGCAGTGTAAAAGGGGCTTTTGAGTGCAGGACTTGTAATGTAGTATTTGTACACTGACTGCTCTGTTGGTGCAGTACTTTTTCCACCACTGACAATGACTCTTTAAAGTCTAACGATATCCCAACTACTGAAATATTTCTCCTAAATGGCTATATTTATCTGCTGTGTGTCAACTAACAAGTTCAAATAAAAATGTGACAAACTGGAAAGATTTACTCAATGAGTGTGTATGTGTCTGTTGTGCTTCCAAAGGGGGATTATGGTGGCCCGCTGGTGTGTCGTGCAGCTGGTGGCTTCGTGCAGGTGGGCATCATGAGTTATGGGAGTCCAGATGGTTGTGGTCTAAAAGGCCACCCTGGGGTCTACACCCAAGTGTCCAAGCATCTGCGTTTCATCAATGATTACATCCACCATGGAGAGGAAGCCTCTGCTGAGGTGTAAACATCCAAGAAGCTCAGGCTGATATCCTGTCTTATTCTTTATAGCTCCTATGCAGTATTTTACTGTCACTCCCTGTAGTCCTTTATGCTAGTTGACATGCATTCTGTTTTTCAACTAAGTCCTTGCATTAAAGCTTTGAAGCATTGATTTTAGTGTCACAGCAGATAATTTTAATGAACTCTCTGTTGGGAGAGGTCAGTACAAGTTGCATGCTGCATTTCATTGCAGTCACATTTTTCAAGCACCACACACACACACACACACACACACACCTAAACTTCCTGTGTTTATGCCACCTGAAGAGTCCATTCCAGCTGCCTGTTCTTTAAGAAAAATCCTTATATAGTGTAAATAGTATTGGATCATTAAGAAATAACCATATATAATGTTGATAGATAGATAGATAGATAGATAGATATTTATTTATCCCCAAAAGGAAAATAAAATGTCATAGCAACTGATAAAATTTTCAAGACACAAGGACAAAAACATAGATCACAGAAACATATAATACCAAAATAAATACATAAATACCCCCACCCCCCTAACCCCCAGCTAGTGCGCAGGTAAAACAACAACATTTTGTAGTGGTCCTTGGAGCAGCGGGGCAGAATGAATCTGTTGCTCAAGTTTAGTGTTTTATGGAGGGGATGGGTGGTATTGTCCATAATCTCTCACTCTATCAGACACCACCTCCTCCAGAGTGTACAGCTTCAGACCAACAGCAGGCTGGGCCTTCTTGATTATTTTATTAAGTCTATTACCATCTTTAAAAAAAAAAACAAAAAAAAAACCTGTAACCCTGTAACTGGTTGGTAAAACATATACTGTAAGCAGTGTTGGGTAATTAAGAAATAACCTTATATAGTGTAAACAGTGTTGGGTCATTTAGAAATATCCTTATTTAGTGTAAACAGTGCTGGGTCATTACGAAATGACTTTGTTGGGTCATAGTTGGGTATATAGTGCATCAAGGTAACAAACACTGAAGGATACCCTCTTAAAGGGACAAAGCAATCCCCTTGAGACAGCAACAAGGACTTAGTTATATATACTATACTCATCATTACTTAGTACTACTCATTAGTTATTTTGTTTAAAAAAAAAAAAGGAACAGCTTGGATGTAGGGAACTGTTTATCTTAAAGCACTGCAGAGCTATTCAACTGTCAAACATAGAGTATGGAATGGACTGATCTTATTTTGTAGGTGTGGGAGGAGCAGGGAGGCTGGGCAGTGGAGGTGCTGCAGATCAGGAGGAGGCATGATGGAGTTACTGGTTGTGTCTTAAAGGGATAGTGCACCCAAAAATGAAAATTCAGCCATTATCTACTCACCCTCATGCCGAGGGAGGCTCTGGTGAAGTTTTAGAGTCCTTACATCCCTTGTGGAGATCGGCGGGGGGAGCGGCTAGCACACCTAATGGCTGACGCCCCAACGTCCAAGAACACAAAACTGAAACCACAAAATATCTCCAACATGCTCACCCGTAGTGATCCAACCCAGCTAACAAATTTTGGTTCCCTAAACATTCTGGGAACGTTTGTTTTAAGTTGTACGAACATTTTTTGAACGTTGCAACACAACGTAATATACTGGTATAAACGGCAAGTTTTCCTGACGTAACCAGAAGGTTATATTGATGTTCCCGGAACGTTCTTGGAAGGTTAATTGAACGTTTAAAGAAGGTTACCAGAATGTTCTCCGTAAAACGTTCCCTGCATGTTAAAATGGCAAGTTTTCCTGACGTAATCAGAAGGTTATATTGATGTTCCCGGAACGTTCTTGGAAGGTTAACTGAGCGTTATAAGAAGGTTACCAGAATGTTCTCCGTAAAACGTTCCCTGCATGTTAAAACGGCAAGTTTTCCTGACGTAACCAGAAGGTTATATTGATGTTCCCGGAACGTTCTTGGAAGGTTAATTGAGCGTTATAAGAAGGTTACCAGAATGTTCTCCGTAAAACGTTCCCTGCATGTTAAAACGGCAAGTTTTCCTGACGTAACCAGAAGGTTATATTGATGTTCCCTGAATGTTCTTGGAAGGTTAATTGAGTGTTATAAGAAGGTTACCAGAATGTTCTCCGTAAAACGTTCCTTGCATGTTAAAACGGCAAGTTTTCCTGACGTAACCAGAAGGTTATATTGATGTTCCCTGAACGTTCTTGGAAGGTTAATTGAGCGTTATAAGAAGGTTACCAGAATGTTCTCCGTAAAACGTTCCCTGCATGTTAAAACAGCAAGTTTTCCTGAGATAACCAGAAGGTTATATTGATGTTCCCGGAACATTCTTGGAAGGTTAATTGAGTGTTACAAGAAGGTTACCAAAACGTCTTACCTCAAACGTTCCTTCCAAGTTAAAACGGCAAGTTTTCCTGACGTTACCAGAAAGATATTTTGATGTTGCCTAAATGTTTTGGTAAGGTTAATTTAATGTTTTAAGAAAGTTACCAGAATGTTCTCCCTCAAATGTTCCTTCCAAGTTAAAACAGCAAGTTTTCCTAACATAACCAGAAGGTTATTTTGAAGTTCCCAGAATGTTCTGGGAAAGTAAGTTGAATATTATAGGACGGTTGCCAAAATGTTTGAATGTTTGAAACACAATTATAAACAGCAAGTTTTCCTGACGTTCCCAAGGTTAATTGAACATTATAGGAAGGTTACCACAATGTTTTCAGTTTAATGTTCCCTTCATGAAAATTATAAAACAAATGTGATTCTGTTCCTACTCCTAGGAAATTAAAACACTCAGTGAATGTTCCTAGAATTTTTTTAACAATACCATTTACATCAATACCAATACATTTAAAGTGTCACCATCACATACTCACTGAAAAACCAGAGAGAAAAAAATTCTGTCAACATTGACATTTGTCCGATTTATTGGAAACTATGAGAAAAAAAAAAAAACGGAGAAAAAAAAGGAGAGCAAACAGGAACACTTTCTGCTAAGGAACATACAGGAACATACAGAAACTTACAGGAAGTAACATAGATGGAGGAACACTGCAACAGGAACATACAGAAACATACAGGAAGTAACATAGATGGTGGAACACTGCAACAGGAACACACAGAAACATACAGGAAGTAACATAGATGGAGGAACACAGGCCTAGTCCTGGCTTTCTGCAGTTTGGTCTGCTGCTTCACCCCCCTGTAAAATAGAAAAAAAGTCATGTTACATAATCTTTTATTGCAACACACGTCACACTATCATACAAACAAACAAAAGTTTCTAAGACTTGGCTTTAAACAGCCAATGCAGGGTCTAAAATTATATTTTTGGCTCACCAGTCAAATGCCTGTGTAATGGCAATAATTCGTGGTGATCATGAAAAACACAGAGAGCTGTCCTTTGGGCGTTTATTTTCTTTGAAATAAATTATCAAGCATTCAGACCCTGGAACCCCAGCTCCCGGGCGAATGAGAGACAAATTGACATACAGAGTGGAAGTACTTATGCCAGAGAAACAGATAATGCCTTTGCGTACACAGAGAGAAACTACTTCACATATGCTGACCTTGTGGGCCAGATAAGGTTTAAGACATGGAGACAGACAGAAAAGGCCCAAACTGCATGCAATATGAAATAGGAATAGACTAAAGCCCTGTTCGGACGGGATTAGTTTTACATAGGGACGAGGGGTAAAGTAATAATTACCAAAGATTTTAGTCCCGTCCGAATGTGCCATGTCAGTAATCATTACCGCACGATGTCAGTAAAGATTACCGCAACTTTTACCTTCTATAAAAGGGTCCAGGACAATTACCTCAGGTAATACTTATCCCGTGCGAATAGATCAGCAGTAAACGTGTGTTAGGGCTGTCAAAAAAAAATCGAAGTTAGAAATATATTCAAATATATTTATTTTTTTATAAGTTTGAACCTAAATTGGATCATTCGAATATCATTAATAATTAATTAATACTATCAATAATGTTGTATATCACGGCAAATCCCATTCGGGTGGAGATGGCTTGCGCACGAGCCGGGCCAGAGAGGGACGCAGCAGGAGGGAGAGGCGCCGACGGAGGAGTCCGCTGCACCAACACCACCCACTGCGCTGTCATTCAATACCAAGTCCTTCAGTAACAGAGGTTTCCCATACCGACTTTAACCTCTCCCGAACTGATCATCTTGTCGATAGCGCCGCAGGCTCGCTGCGAACAACACTCGACTCTGTAGCTCCTCTTAAAATGAAGTTAACAAAGCAAAGAAAGGTCGCTCCTTGGTATAATTCTCAAACCTGTAAGTTAAAACAAATATCGCGAAAATTTGAAAGGAATTGGCGATTAACCAAACTGGAAGAATCTCGTTTAATTTGGGCAGACAGTCTCAAAACTTATAAGAGGAGCCTCCACAATGCCAGAGCAAACTATTACTCAGCATTAATAGAAGAAAACAAGAATAACCCCAGGTTTCTTTTCAGCACTGTAGCCAGGCTGACTGAGAGTCACAGCTCTATTGAGCCTTGTATTCCTTTAGCCCTTAGCAGTAATGATTTTATGAGCTTTTTAAATGACAAAATTCTAACTATTAGAGGCAAAATTCATGACCTCCTGTCCTCAGATAGTACCTATCTAACCTCAAACACAGCTGTAAGACCTAATATATATTTAGATTGCTTCTCCCAATTTCTCTTCAAGAATTGACCACAGTGATTTCTTCATCTAAATCATCAACGTGTCTCTTAGACCCCATCCCAACTAGGCTACTTAAGGAGGTCTTACCTTTAGTTAACACTCATACATTAGATATGATCAATATATCCTTATTAACAGGCTATGTACCACAGTCTTTTTAGGTAGCTGTAATTAAATTTCTACTAAAAAAGCCCACCCTGGATCCAGAGGTGTTAGCCAACTATAGACCAATATCTAATCTTCCCTTTATGTCAAAGATCCTCAAGAAAGTAGTCGCAGACCAACTGTGTGATTTTCTCCATGATAATAATTTATTTGAGGAATTTCAGTCAGGATTTAGAGTGCATCATAGCACTGAGACAGCACTAGTTAAAATTACAAATGACCTTCTGATTGCTTCAGACAAAGGACTCGTCTCTGTACTTGTTTTATTAGATCTTAGTGCGGCGTTTGACACAACTGACCATCAAATTCTACTGCAGAGACTGGATCACTTAATTGGCCTAAAAGGTTCTGCACTAAGCTGGTTTAAATCTTATTTATCTGATCGTTTTCAGTTTGTTGGCGTTCATAATGAATCATCCTTACGTACCAAAGTTTGTTTTGGAGTTCTGCAAGGTTCTGTGCTCGGACCAATCCTATTTATTCAATATATGCTTCCTTTAGGCAACATCATTAGAAATCACTCTAAATTTCCATTGTTATGTGGATGATACACAGCTGTATTTATCGATGAAGCCAGAAGAAAGTAATCAATTAACTAAACTCCATAACTGCCTTAAAGACATAAAAACCTGGATGAGCACCAATTTCCTGATGTTAAATTCAGACAAAACTGAAGTTATTGTTCTTGGCCCCAAACAACTCAGAGACTCTTTATCTGATGACATAGTTTCTCTAGATGGCACTGCTCTGGCCTCTACCACTCCCGTAAGAAACCTCGGAGTAACATTTGATCAAGATTTGTCTTTTAATTCTCATTTAAAACAAACCTCACGGACTGCATTTTTTCATCTGCGTAATATTGTGAAAATTCAGCCTATCCTGACCCGAAAAGATGCAGAAAAATTGGTCCACGCTTTTGTTACCTCTAGACTGGATTACTGTAACTCTCTATTATCAGGTAGCTCTAGTAAGTCCTTAAAAACTCTCCAGCTAATTCAAAATGCAGCAGCACGTGTACTAACAGGAACTAAGAAACAAGATCATATTTCTCCTGTTTTAGCTTCTCTGCACTGGCTCCCTGTAAAATCCAGAATTGAATTTAAAATCCTACTGTTAACTTATAAAGCTCTAAATGGTCAAGCTCCGTCATATCTTAGAGAGCTCATAGTGCCATATTATCCCACCAGAACACTGCGCTCTGAGAACACAGGGTTACTCGTGGTCCCTAAAGTCTCCAAAAGTAGATCAGGAGCCAGAGCCTTCAGCTATCAGGCTCCTCTCCTGTGGAATCATCTTCCTGTTACGGTCCGGGAGGCAGACACTGTCTCCACATTTAAGACTAGACTTAAGACTTTCCTCTTTGATAAAGCTTATAGTTAGGGCTGGCTCAGGCTTGCCCTGTACCAGCCCCTAGTTAGGCTGACTTAGGCCTAGTCTGCCGGAGGACCCGCCTATAATACACCGGGCACTTTCTCTCCTTCTGTTGCTGATCTGTATATTTGGATCTCTTCCTTCCTGAATCCATTCTAAAAATAAAGAGACATTTGTCAGAGCGACTGACCTGCTGGCTCATTCACTGTATCTCGCTGAAACAGGGAGGGGAGGGGCAGACTAAGGCTGGGGCCACACTAGAGGATTTTCAAATCTTAACCGATATTAAAAATGCAAGAGACCACAGACATGAAGATTATTCCAACCCCTTTTAACTCTATAAATCTTCTAAATGCACACACTGTTTGAGATACTATAAAATTAGCCTATTTCAGTGATGTTGCTAGGTATGCGTACTGCGTCCCTGACGCAATAAAATCTTAAAGGACGCAGTAAACTCACTATCCATGCGTCCCAGGGACACACCTCATTTTTCCCATGAAAAAACGATACATTGTGAACAACAACTCGTGTTTAAAATCACAGTAACTAACAAAAAAAACCTTGTTGTCAGCAGACCAGACAAGCACTGTTTCAACCCTCTGCGCATCTACCATGGCTGATAGCGTTCCAGTGCCGTGCCGGATCTCTGGCGAGCCGGCCATGCTGATACGCCGGCTCGCCGGAGATCCGGCACGCAGTCATGCCAATACGCCGCACAATAAGCGTTTAAATTTAAAAACTTTGAAAATTCCTCCCAAACCAACCGTATGTGCTACAGTTTTGCAACTTTCACCAAAATGTAGCCCCAATACTTTAGAAACTTTTGTACACTCAAACTCAGTACAAATTATGAAGTTCATCACTCTGTTTTTTTCAGAAACTGTAAAACGTATTAAACCTATCTCCTCCCACAATATTTGCTCAAGTGACACCAAACTTGCTACAGAGCATCTTCAGACTGCCCTCCACAAACGATCCACACAGATTTTTGATTTATCCAAAATTGAGCCTACAGTGCATCAAAATGTTTGACTGTAAACAGTATTGTAAACATATACTTGCAAATTCTTGCTAAAAACATTTTCAATGTTCATTTAAAAAATTGACAAAATTTTGGAGTCATGGTAGATGATGTATGGAAAATATCAGAATTTTATCTCAAAAACTGAATTTTTTACAGCATTTTGAATTTCACTCTCATGCGAACAACTGGAGTCAATGTAAGAATGGCATTTTTAAACATCAGATTTTCTCTTATGAAGCAAAACACTTATCATTAAAAACAAATCACCAACATTTCCATGCTGTCAAGATGCAATTTATGTATTATCAGATTTCTGTTGATAACAGAATTTATGACATTTTGACAATTTTTGAAATCTGCCTTGACAACTGCTGCCTGGTTGGTGACTACCTGAGTCCATTTTTCAGACCACACACTAGGAGCCACTTCCAGCCAATTAGTTCAATGAGTTACGAGCTGATTCTTGGTGTTAGAGGTTGTGAGTTCAAGCCCCAGCTACGGTAGTCAATTCAAAAATAGTATTTTTAAACATCAGTTTTTCACTTATGGGGCCAATAAATTATTGTTAAAAACAAATTACCAACATCTCCATGCTGTCTAGATGCAATTGTGTATTTTTGTCTTAATAACTGAATTTTTGACAGCCGTTTGAAATCTGCCTTTACACACTAACAGCTGCTGTCTTGCACACAGGTGACTGGCTTAGTCAATTTGTGTAGCTACATGTGACATTTCCACTTGCCAATCAGCTCAGTGAGATAGGGGCTGCTTCTTGGTGTTGAAGATTGTGAGTTCAAGCCTCTGCTCGTTCAACATTTCCATGTGAGAAATCTACCCAAACTTTTCACAAAGGTCCAGTCCCATGCCAGATGTCCTCAACTGGAAACACGCAGGGTTTCTGCAGGTATCAGCAAATCTAATTTAATGCTTTTTAATGCCCTTTTTAATGCCACTTTAAACAAATTTAATGCCCATGTCAAACTGCAGATGGCCCACAAGACGGTTTATTTGCACATTTCAAAAAGAACAAAACCAGCCTGAAGAATGATGTAAAAAACTAACTCTAACCTGAAAAGGCCGGAGGCGGTCACTGTAGCGGCAGGTGTGGTGGTGGTAGCAGCAGCAGCTGCAGTTGTGGTGGCGAAAGCAAAAGTTGCGTTGCTGGTCATGGCAAAGAAATTCAGCACAGTTAACTGCTGCCTGCCTTTAATCACCGACTTGTGACTATCTGACAGCATGTGTGATTTCACCGCATTGACGGGCATTGTGTTTGAAGATCTTTTTGCACACGCTGCAAAACGCCACTCGTGGTTTATCGTCGACAGGCTTTAACCAGGTTCTGAATAGTTCCTCATCCAACCACTTCTGCTGAAACTTGCACAGTGTTCAACATAACATTTTTTCCCCACTGGCCCCCTGGGCCAGTAGTTCAGAGTTTTACTGGCCCCTTGTATATTCTTACTGGCCCAAATAAAAAAAATAGAGAGAGAGAAAAAATGTCTATAAAACTTCATTTCATTTAACTCCATTATACCTCACCGTAGCGCGTGATCTATATATAGCACAGCCTCTGTCCACTTCTTAGATGACCTCACAACAGGTTTACAGAGCTTTAACTTCTGCCTGTATGAGGGAATCAGGTGGACAGTGTTGTGGTCAGAGTGGCCCAGTGCAGCGCAGGGGATGGGGTGATAGGCTGTCAGTTGTCTAACAGTGATCTAGAATATTCTTCTCTCAGGTTGTTCTCAGGACATTTTATAAACTGTTTTTATTTGGGGAGTTCATGTGTGAGGTTACCTTTGTTAAAGTCGCCAATGACAATAACTAAGGAGTCTGGGTAAAGTCCGCTCCACACACAGTAGCTATCTGGTCGGCGAGAGTGCGCTGTGCCTCCTGCACGTTGGCCTGCAGTGGGATGTAAACTCCGACCAGAATGAATGAAGCAAACTCACGGGGGGAGTAAAAAGGTTTGCAGTTGATGAAAAAAGATTCCAGATCAGGAGAACAGTGCTGCTGGATCACTGTCACGTCATTACACCAGCCGCTGTTAGTGTAAAAACAGATACCTCCACCTTTAGTTTTGCCTGAGAGTTCCGTGTTATGATCCGCTCTAAAGAGTTGGAAGCCTGCCAGCTGCAGCGCAGAGTCCGGTATCGATCCACACAGCCATGTCTCCATGAAGCACAAAACTGCAGATGTAGAAAGTCTCCGTTTTTCACCATCAGTAGCTGAAGTTTATCCAGTTTACTGGATGAACTTCAGTAGCTGAAGTTCATCCAGTTTACTGGTCAGCGAACCTGCATGGCAGCGGTGTCTGTGTTGGCGAAGACGCACAAGCGCACCGGCATGTTTCCCCCTCCTCCAGCGTTTCACTGCACGACCAAAGGTGAGGGCACCTTTGGCCAAAAAGCCCAATAAATCCACTGAAGGCTCCAGAAAAGTGGGATAAAAATCCGCTGGAGTTGTTCCCCTGACAAAAAAAGCCTTACAGCGTCACTGGCCCAAGGGGGCCTGTGACCTGTCAATCAACTTGCCCGACATACTATTTTATTGGCCTGGGCCATCGGGCCATGGGTTATGTCAGCTTTCCACTATTGCATTTTTCCGACATTTCGCTAATATTCCCTCCGCTCTTTCGCCACAGCATGAGCACGCTCACAGCACGTTGCATTCCAAGCATCAGGTGTTGTGACTTCGTGCACCGACCGTAAACAATAGCTAATTAAAGGGTTCTGCCTGTCAATCATCACATTATACTTCCAATCAAAATTATTACATGTTTATATAATCAAAATAAATCGTGAATAACAATGTTTTTTTTTTCAATCAAGTGTATTTAATTTTTTAATGCCTCTGGACATCGAATTTAGTGCTTTTTAATGCCATCTAAGGCCTTAATTTTCGCAAAATCTATTTAATGACTTTTAATGCTTTTTAATGACCCGCGGAAACCCTGAACACAATAGTCCTGATGGCGGCACTACAGCAAGCCTCTAAATTTCAAATTCATAACAAATCAACCATATGTGTCACAGCTTTGGAACTTTCACTTTAAAATTGCCTAATTTTGCCTAAAATTGCCCGGCCCCGACATTGCTGCGCAGCAGCTATAATTTATTTTGGTACTACAGACACGATTTTGTTTTCATTTGAATTTTAGTAATTTATTTTGGTGCTATTTATGTTGGAAAAAGCACTATGTAAGTGCAGTCCATTTACTATTTGGCCCATAGGAGTAACATGGGGATTAAGTGTCATGCTCAAGGACACTGACATGTGGACAACAGAGCCGGGATTCGTCCGTCTCGTTCATTCAAACTTTGTAAACACGGTTGGCATATTCTGCCATCATAACTTGGCTCTCAGAATTCACCAGATTGATGCCTTTAAATCAAATACAAAATACAAAAACAAAGCACGCCCCCGGACCCCCCTAGAAGGTTCGGACCCCCCGCCATAGTCTCCAAAAATCCTGTGGGAAACACTGGGTGATCATTCTTATAGCAAACATGATTCCTAACTATAAATAAAAATATTCCTTAATTTTTATATTTTTAAACCTTTAAGTGCCGTATTTGTTTTGATGCCAAAATTCACATCGTGATCATGAACACAGCAAACACTATAAAAAAATTAAAATTAAAGAGTGTAGAAAAAGCACTGAGCACTGTGTCTGTCATTTATATCTTGCATATTTTGTGACTTACCGGTTTTGCTCTCCTCCATGTGCTCTAATGGCACGGTTGCATCCCCTGTCCCTGGCACCAATCAGCCATTTTGGCACTGCTTTTTCCACATCTTTCCTTGTCATGTCTTTGGTGAGGTAATTTTTTTTTCAAACTCTCTGTAAGTGACATCCAGAAAGAGCATAAGAGTGAGGCTCGTTATTGTCTAATTCGAGGCACTTTGTCAAGGTGAACTTATCAGGTGATGGATCAGAAATGAAGATCAAGCTACTCAAAGCAGTCTTTGCTATTTTATCATTAAAAGTCAAAGCGGCACAAGATTATATTTAGGAGCGAGTGTTAAGTGTTCCCAATGCAGTTGCTTTATGACACTGATGATCAATGAACAGTGTGCTCAAAACAACACTGATGTTGTGTTGAGAGTAAATAAATAGCATTAGAAAGGTTCCGTGCACATATTCACTTCTCAGTAATTAATTAAATGATCTAAGCCACAATGGTGTCATTTTGTTATTAACTTGGATTTTTAGATATAGACAGAAGACGGGGGAAACAATATAGGAAATGAAATGATGATGTTTATGGAATGTTTATTTGGAGATGGGTAAGTTTATGATGTTATTTACGCTTCAGACTCCGCCATGTTGGACAGCCAGCGCAGTTGTTTCTGCCGTTGCCATGACAACGCGCATCCATGAACCGGTCACCTGTTAACGCGAAACACCGGCCGGTCACGGCTTTCACATGTCCGAAAACGTCGCAGCAGATTTACAAACAGGCGTTATTTGGATAAGCTAACCGCATATGGGGAATCTACATGGTTGCTTTCTCGCCTGAAAAAATGTTAAATCTTAATAATGTGACTCAACAGTCCCACTGTGAAAATTGCAGCTGCTTGTGAGTCTGCTAGTCTCCACTCTGTTCTCCTACAGAAAAACGCCGTTTTTTCATTTTCGGTTTTCCGTTTTGGTTTCAAGACGGAAAAACGGACCCATTTGCTTATTTTTCTGATTTTGTTTTGAAACGGAATAATGAAAGATCGAACCATACACGGATTAAACATACAGAGTTGCTCACTAACTGTCACGAAGTTAACGTTCGGCGTTATGACGGCATATCTACGTTGCTAACGCATGCATGGCACTGTGTTATAGTATGTGTTGTTCTATGTCTGTGTACATATAGCATAAGAAATCATACTCACTGTGCCATAAAATGCATTACGAATCGTCATGACGTTAGCCAACATGCGAGCCTCATAGCGGAAACGGAAACACCGTTCGCGGGTAAACAAGAGTTTAACCAATCACAGACCCCGCTGGTAGACGTTGGGATTATGGGTAATGTAGTACTTCTTCGTGACTACGTGAAAATTAATTGTTGTCAAACCTATATTTGGAAAAAAAAACCTCTAGATACGAGCGTCGATCGTCTGACAGTTGTTCTAACATAATTAGTGAGTCTACATTGGCAAATTAGGACATTACATGTTAAACTCATTTGAGTCATAGCATGCTAGCTAACGGACGTTTAGCCACCTAGCCAAGAACGTAGCTAAAGGGAAAAAGTAGTTGAACAAACTTTTAGGTTTACACAGTGCTTTTTTCAGTTCTATAGTGTTGTTTGTTAGTCAGGACTTACCTTCAACACTGTTTGGCCCAACTCAAAACTCCTCTTCAACGGTTGAAATATTTTAGGCGCTGATCCTGAGCGGCAACTCCAGAATGAATGAGTCATCGTCGGTTATCGCGAGATTACTTTCTCTCATTTCCATGACAACCCCCGCCACACACATGCGCACACACTGTTTATAAAAAAAATGCACTGGCTATTTTAAAGAGCAGATAGGCTATCTACGGCTGTGGTTGAGTTTATTCAGGTTTTTCTTTTTTATTTTTTTTTACCTCACATTATAGTGGCTTAAATACCAAAACATTTTGATGACACCTTAAGTGTCAATAATACAGCAGTATATGACAATATTATTTTACCTAAAACAATTAAATTTACATGTCATTTCACAATAGGCTATGGCCCAGTTGGGACCCATCTAGTTCCCATATGTGCTGGCCAACTGGGATGCCCATCTCTCGCCCATGTATATTCTTCTGGGATGCCCACATGGGGCCCAACACCAACCCACTTAAAAGCCCACTCTGAGCCCATGCCCAGTTAAAGCCCATGTAACCCAAGTAAATCCCATGTGGGCCCCACTTGGACGTGTTGGCTGGGATGTATTTAATGAAATCACTGAACACTGCAATCTACAAACATACTATATATCCTACACAAGGACCCACTAGAAATCACACAGATGTGATTGCCAAAGAAGGCTATAACATCTGTGTTCCTCCATCACATTAGGAACCATTAGAGACCACTACACCCTGTAGTGACCACTGTATAGTGACCATTAGACTGGTATAGAAACACCTGTAGGAACCATTAGACTCCTGTAGGAATCATTAGTAGGGACCAGTTAAAGTCCTGTGTATTTGTGTTTGTATTTTGGCCGGGTTCGGACCGAGAATTAATGCTCACTTGCATTAATTAGTCACTCCTCTCGCTCATAGACGGTAGAAAAATGTGAATGTAACCACGCCGTACCAGGCCGGCCCGCTGACCCACCGGCCCACCGGGAAAACTCCCGGTACTCCCGGTGGCCAGTCCGCCCCTGGACACCGCTCCTCATTCTCAAACATAAATCGCAAATACAAAACAGTCTGTTACACTAGCTTTAGCTTCACGTGTCCTGACAGAAGCCGACACAAGGAGACAGTGAAGTAATTCCCCGTGGCTTAGGCTAGTTTACACAGCTTAGCTAGCTTACACATGAACAATACTAGTTACCCAAATTTCAACCAAACAGGAACATCAAGGGGAACAGTATAGAAATTAATAATATATTAATAACTACAACAATTATTATTATTATTATTATTATTATAACTTGAATTGAACATCAAGGGGAACAGTATAGAAATTAATAATATAATAATAACAACAACAATTATTATTATAACGGGGCGAAGTAGCCGGTTGATAGTGGAAAACAGCATTCTGGGTTGGTTTTGCTGGTTGCAAATGAGAGTGGAGTAGTGGTGTGTTTTGGCCTGGGAGAGAGCTTCTTTATAGGACCTCACATCCATAGGCCTCAAGGTTGACAGTGAGGCCAGATTTTTTAAAGAACCTCTCCAGTTAGCGCCAGTGGCCTTCAAGGGGTGGAGTTCAGTGGTGAACCAGGGGGCAAGATGGGTATAGAAGACAGTCCTGATTTTGAGGTTGGCAAGAGAGTCAAGCCAGCAGGATAAGGCGGAGTGGCAGTGAGCAGCCAGCCCATCAAAAAGGGTGTTGGAATGAGCAGAGGCCAGGTGGGTTGTTATGAAATTGGTTAGGGCTGGTGTACTCACTGTCTTGATGTTCCTGTATGTGATGCTCCATTTTGTGAGCTGCCAGGGCAGGGAGACAAGAACAGTGAAGAGGATTGCATGGTGGTCAGACAGAGCAAGGTCCAAGCACTGAAGATGGGATGGGATTGTGCCAATGGAGTTCACAAGGTCCAGTGTGTGGCCTTTGGTGTGGGTGCATCCTTTAACATGCTGTGTGATATTGAAGCAGTCCAGTAGGCTAGTGAAAGGAATTCAGTGGCAAACAAGCAGTTGGTATTGTCCACATGACCCCCAATAATCATTATGTCAACATTTTGGGAATGTTATGATAAAGAAAATAATTTTTAAAAAGTCTTGATAGCAGACTGTTGCCATGTAACAGATCATTGCAAACAGTTCTGTGTCCATACGAACAAATGCAATTATTTTCATTCAGAGCAGTAATAAACTTATTTTTAACTCAATAAAATCATATGAAAAATGTAATAAGCAGGATAATACAGTGAGTTGATTATTATTGCAGAAAACCTCTTCAAGGGGGATTTGTATCAGGATACTGATCATCCTGTCAGGATTTTTATCCTCAAGAATGACCACCTCGCTGTGCATTATCCATTACATGGCAACCTGTCCATTGAAGCTAAAACACAAAACATGACCAGAGGGCTGGCAAAAATATTGTCATGCTGCCCCCATCCTCCCTCGTTCATTACAGCTGATGCATTGAGTAGAAGTTACATGTTGCCTGTAACTGTATACTGAATAGGTAACAATTCTCTTTTATTCCTTTTTCAATCAAACTGCTACATAGCCAGCAATGATGATGTGTGTGTGAGGTGGAGGGGCAGAGGAATTAATAGAATAGAATAGAATTTATTGATCCTCGAAGGGAGATTAAATTGCTTTGTAGCTCAACACAACAAACTATGTATTCTGATGGCAGTTTATATGAAACATTTCCAGAATCTCAGTTCTGCAACGTAGCTGGATCAGTCGATCTCTGCCTCATCCCTTCCATTCCACTGGCGCTATGAAGATGGTTTCTAACTTCCATTGTGTGTGCATTGCTTCACCACAGCCTCCAATGAGTCTAATCTGATTCCTATCACAAAGCCAGCTCTTTTCACCAGTCTGTCAAGCTGTCATTCATCTTTCTGTTTTATGTTGCCTTCCTAGCAGACGGCAGCATAGAACAGTACACTTGCCACTACAGATTGGTAAAAACATCTGCAGCATATTTTTGCAGATGTCTGGATCTGAGCCTCCATAAGAAAAAGAGCTGCTCTGTCCCTTTCTGTAGAGTGTATCTATGTTAGGGGACAAGTACAACTTGTTGTCCAGGTGAACTCCCAGATATTTGTAGGTTAGCATTACCTCAATGTCCACCCCACGGATGTTCACTGGCTGGTCCAGGAGCTTGGACTTTTGGAAATCCACTATCATTTCCTTTATCTTTGTGGTGTTCAGTTGGAGGCAATTGTAAATATGATTAGTTTTTGGGTGACCCTGCAGTTTATGTCATTTGGAGTTATTCTGTGTATGCCTGACCTCTCTTGGATGCCCATGATGAATTTCTCCTGACAGAGTCAATAAATACGAATCAATCAATCAATCAATGGGGATCTCAAGAGAACATTATAAAATTCACACACACAAATCATTTGTGCAACGTTTTTAGAACTATCCAGAATTCAACCAAATGAGAACCTCAGGGGAACATTATAAAATTACTCTCAAAAAATGTTACAAGCATCTGGTTATTAAAATGTTTTATGAATGTTACATCAAAAACCAAATATGTGTAGAACTTTCTTAGAACATTGTGGGAAGGTTACCCAAAATGCAACCAAACAAGAACCTTAGGGGAACATTCTAAAAATTACTCCAAAAAACGTTACAAGCATCTGGTTAGTACAATGTTTTAAGAATGTTACATTAAAAACCAAATATTTGTAGAACTTTCTTAGAACGTTGTGGGAAGGTTACCCAAAATGCAACCAAATGGGAACCTCAGGGGAACATTCTATAAATTACTCCAAAAAAACGTTACAAGCATCTGATTATTAGAACGTTATAGGAATGTTACATTATTTGTAGAACTTTCTTAGAACGTTGTGGGAAGGTTACCCAAAATGCAACCAAACAGGAACCTTAGGGGAACATTCTACAAATTACTCCAAAAAAACATTACAAGCATCTGGTTATTATAACATTTTAGGAATGTTACATTATTTGTAGAACTTTCTTAGAACGTTGTGGAAAGGTTACCCAAAATGCAACCAAACGGGAACCTTAGGGGAATATTCTAAAAATTACTCCAAAAAAACGTTACAAGCATCTGGTTAGTAGAATGTTTTAAGAATGTTACATTAAAAACCAAATATTTGTAGAACTTTCTTAGAACATTGTGGGAAGGTTACCCAAAATGCAACCAAACGGGAACCTTAGGAGAACATTCTATAAATTACTCCAAAAAAACGTTACAAGCATCTGGTTAGTAGAACGTTTTAAGAATGTTACATTAAAAACCAAATATTTGTAGAACTTTCTTAGAACGTTGTGGGAAGGTTACCCAAAATGCAACCAAACGGGAACCTCAGGGGAACATTCTATAAATTACTCCAAAAAAACATTACAAGCATCTGATTATTAGAACATTATTGGAATGTTACATTATTTGTAGAACTTTCTTAGAACATTGTGGGAAGGTTACCCAAAATGCAACCAAATGGGAACCTTAGGGGAACATTCTACAAATTACTCCAAAAAAACATTACAGGCATCTGGTTATTAGAACGTTTTAGGAATGTTACATTATATGTAGAACTTTCTTAGAACGTTGTGGGAAGGTTACCCAAAATGCAACCAAACGAGAACCTTAGGGGAACATTCTAAAAATTACTCCAAAAAAACGTTACAAGCATCTGGTTATTAGAACGTTCTACGAATGTTACATCAAAAACCAAATATTTGTAGAACTTTCTTAGAACGTTGTGGGAAGGTAACGCAAAATGCAACCAAACTGGAACCTTAGGGGAACATTAAAAAAATTACTCCAAATTTTTTTTACAAGCATCTGGTTATTAGAACGTTCTACGAATGTTACATCAAATACCAAATATGTGTAGAACTTTCTTAGAACGTTGGGGGAAGGTTACCCAAAATGCAACCAAACGAGAACCTTAGGGGAACATTCTAAAAATTACTCCAAAAAAACGTTACAAGCATCTGATTATTAGAACGTTATAGGAATGTTACATTAAAAACCAAATGTTTGTAGAACTTTCTTAGAATGTTGTGGGAAGGTTACCCAAAATGCAACCAAACGAGAACCTTAGGGGAACATTCTAAAAATTACTCCAAAAAAACATTACAGGCATCTGGTTATTAGAACGTTATAGGAATGTTACATTATATGTAAAACTTTCTTAGAACGTTGTGGGAAGGTTACCCAAAATGCAACCAAACGAGAACCTTAGGGGAACATTCTAAAAATTACTCCAAAAAAACGTTACAAGCATCTGGTTAGTAGAACGTTTTAAGAATATTACATTAAAAACCAAATATTTGTAGAACTTTCTTAGAACGTTGTGGGAAGGTTACCCAAAATGCAACCAAACAGGAACCTTAGGGGAACATTCTAAAAATTACTCCAAAAAAACATTACAGGCATCTGGTTATTAGAACGTTTTAGGAATGTTACATTAAACACAAACATTTATACAACGTTCTTAAAATGTTCTTTAGGGAACGTTCAGTAGAAAACTTGTAGGGAACATTCTGGGAATGTTACCGGAACGTTATGTGTTAGCTGGGAAGTGTCCTGAAGCCCCGACATAAAAAGTTGTTTCGAAAAACATCATATGAACTCTGTTTTTAGCCTCACTGTAGCCTGTAGCTCTGACTCCTTCTCTGTGCTCCGTGCTCACGTGTGCGCATTTGCGTGAGACCAGTCCTGACACACCAAGCCGGTGGTTGGCTGTCGACCAAAGTCGGGCCATCGGTGAGCGTCTGTCGGCCTAGTTTTTGCAGTGTGTCCCACACCGTCGGCCCTTCGGTGTCGGCGTCAGCGGCTTTTCGGCCGATTGAGCATGTTGAACCGGTGGCGGAGCTACTCGGTGAAAGAGATCACTCTGATTGGCTATTTAGGTTTTATTCCCTCGCACCTGTAGTGGGTGAATCTGCCTGTAGTGAAACCGGTGCTTCCTCCTCAGGCTCCACTTCACTCAGCTGCCTGACAGATCTGCTGCCTCTCCAACTTTAACCTGAATAACAAACCGGAGCTAGCTGGGAGCGGCTAGCGGAGCGTTAGTCGCAGCATGACCGGAGGGAAACACAGCCAGTTAGCCTCCGCTAGTCTCTAGCCCCGGCTCTCTGTTTGGATCCAACCGGAGCACCGAGCCCTGGTTTGTTATTCAGGTTAAAGTGGGAAGAAGCAGCGGGTTTATCGGCAGCTGAGTGAAGCTGAGTGAAGTAGGTAATGTCTAATGACATTATGTCATGAGGAGAATGTGTGCTCTAACCAAGTTTGAGCTGTTTTTGGTAGTTATTGCTATATCAGCCTACAGGAACTGGAGAGGGGTCTTGTCAACATGTTAATGTCATCACTCATGTTCCCTGGTGCAACTTAGTGATCTATACTGAAGGCCTTTTCTTTATACTGGTGACTCTCTTTACAGCCATCTGAAGGCAGCAGGTATCTGTTCCATCCACAGTCTCTAACTAGAGCGATGTTGCGCACTGTCGAACTGCAATTACACATAGCAGATCTGCTGATTACATTTTATGCAACCATTATCAGACTGTTGTAAAATAACCACAGAACCCCTTGTGCTTATATGTGCATCAAACATGACATTTGATTAATTATTCCACACAGTTTCTCCTGCATGGTGTTGTTAAAGAAGGGACATATTGCAAATTGTTCACACAGGTACATAAAAAATTGTGAATCACTTAAAACTTGCTCTGTTTATAACTCTATCAGGACTGTCTGTTCCTGTCATTCTTTCATCAGGAGAGTCCATCCTAAACACTGGGTAGGTGGGATAATGGCTAAGTGCCATTTGTTGTTAAACAAGACTGGACAAAATGTTCCCAGGAGCTCCATATTTTTATTTCAATAATAATACAGTTAGGTGTGTGGCTGTGACTCTCACACTGTGAGAGAGACACTCATCTAATTACCTATGCAGACGTTTTAACCTAATCCATTACACATCACACACAAACCCATAGCCATAGTCTCATTAGACACAGAAAAGACATTTAAAAAAATAAATAAATAAATATTTTTCCTTATCCGCTGTGAGGGTCCTAAGGACAGAGGGATGTCGTATGTTGTAAAGCCCTGTGAGGCAAATTGTGATTTGTGATATTGGGCTTTATAAATAAAATTGATTGATTGATTGATAAACTGGGATTTTTTGTTTTCTAAACTAAAAAATGTAGGTGTCGGTGAATCATTTATTAAGTGGATGAAGATTTTGTACTCATTACTAATGGCCATGATCACCACTCATGGAATAATATCACATTTCACTTTGCAAGGTTGGCCACTCTCTCCATCTTTATTAGCAATATTCATCAAACCACTTGCAGCACCCAAAACAAAGCCTGTCAAAACATAAATGTTACAGGATCCAAACAATAAACACCCACCATAAGATCAATCTTTATGCAGATGACATCTAACTTTACCTACAAAATTCATCCTATCCATCAACCCTTTTTTCAAGACATGAAGCTCAGCGTAAGTTCAATCAGGAAGACCTTCCTGTGCTCATTCATTCACAATTCTCCCTCTCCCACTCCCACTGCTTCCTCCAATCAGCTGCCTCTGGGCGTTCACTCTTCTAGCTATCCTATCATAATTTGCCACGACCTCCATCAGCCAATCAGGATGTCACTACAAGATTTTAAATCTGCTCTCTCCTCTGCCGCTTTCAGCTGTCATTATAGGCAGAATCGCCACCCCTCCTCCACCCTGTTCACCTCCAGCAACATCTCTTAAGACTAACGAGGACACTTGTTGTCCTCCCTGGCTCATAATCTTGGTGTCTGAGCCTCCCTGGCTCGTGACCTTGGTGTCTCTCACTGCTGTCACAGTAGGGGTTAAATGAGCAACACACATCATTAGGTGAGAAGTTCAGTTTCATCAAAACAAGGAACCTTATACAACACATTATAGGTTAAATATGTTTAAATACCAGAATTTTCCATCACATTCCACCCTTTTTAGCATTCTCATGCTAAACCATAAGCATGGAAAATTATCTTACTACCTTATGTCCTACGAGTTCCACCCATACCAGCCAAACGCCAGTATCACCATCCTCCAACATGGTAGATGAAAGCCCAGGCAGAAGTCACAGGCCATAAGCACAGGCAAGCCAAACATATGGCGAAGGAGAGGGTAAAAGACTTGTCCGTCTAACTACACTATCTAAAAAGGGAAAAAAAAACCTCTATATGATGAGGACAAAAAAATCCCTTAAAATAAACTCTAAGCTAAAGCAAGATAAGCACAAATGAAAGAATGTCATCTTTAATGAGAATACACAATCAATAAAGGGAGTAGCAGTCGGCAGTAGCTCAGTCCATATGGACTTGGGTTGGGAACCAGAGGGTCGCCAGTTCGAGTCCCCGTCCAGACATATGGAGGAAATATGGAGCGTGGACTGGTGGCTGGAGAGGTGCCAGTTCACCTCCTGGGCACTGCCGAGGTGCCCTTGAGCAAGGCACCGAACCCCCCAGCCGCTCGGGGTGCCTGACCAAGGGCATCCCCCTCACTCTGACATCTCTCCACTTTGTGCATGTATAGGTCCTGTTTGTGCATGTGTGTGTCTTTCAGACCTGTGTGTAATTGACAAGCAAGAGTGAAAACATTGAATTTTCCCTCAGGGGATTAATAAAGTAAATAAACTTAACACTGACTGTCATGCGAAAGTTTATATAAAAGTAAATGAAGATGAATAAAATGAGAAATAAAAATGAAAATAAAAAAATGACAATAAATTGAGTAAATATGGTGTCTACTAAACTAATTCTAAGTGTAATCAATGTTAAGTAGTGTAATGTAAAAATGTGATTGCTAAGTGTGATGAAATGTGATATACTAATCAGACTACTAATGAATCAACTTTAATGATCAAAACATTTCTAAACTAAAACACATAAATGTGAATCAGAATATGCATAACAATGCATAGCACCAGCAGAACCACTACGACAGGGGCAAACAGATGCATTAATGACGCTTTCCATCCACTCCAAGAGAACCTTGGACCTAACCTATACCTGCTCCACGTTCGGTGTCACGGTTCTTCTCCAGATGTAACAGGTCATTAAGATGAGCAACCACGTGTCATATTATCAGTGATGTCAGGTATGTATGTACAGCAATCAGTACCCACAATGTGACAAACCCCCCATTGGCTGGCCAGGACTAAATCCATAGCCATCCTGTTCTGCAGAGCCACATTTCTGAGGCCCTGTACTACTGGTGTGAGTGAGCTAAATCCTGTAGCCACGTTATCTGTGAGATTTTCCAAGTCCACAGCTACAGCATCAATCTTGTGTGCATTGTTTACTGTTCCCCACCATGGCAGGAGACCCCCAAAACCCTTCTCCACAGGGGGCACCCTTACCACAGCTCGTCTTGCTTTGTGCGGTGGGTAGTAGTGATCATAGTCTGTGTGAAAATGAGTCAAATCAGGAACAATAGTCACAGCAGGCAGTAACTTAGCCAAGTAGCACCCGCCACACAATCCACGCTGAAGTGCCTGGTAAACATGTCTGCCACACACCCAGACGTGATATCTGAGCGATCCATACCCATCACTACTGACTGCTGTCTCTGTCACCAAAAGCACCTGGAACGGACCGTTCCACCTGTGAGCTTTCCAGTTCTTTCGTCTCAGATCTCTCACTATAACGCAGTCGCCTAGACTGAGGTCATGTAGCTTCCCCTCCACTGGTTTGGGCAGGGCAGCTTTCACCTGTTGGTGGATTTCAGACAAAACAGAGGACAAGGTTGCACAATATCGTAACATTTCATCCTCGCAGTGACCAGTGTCTGGTGACTGCCTTTTAACGGGCCCAATCCCACTATTGAGAGGTCTGCCAAATAAGATGTCAGATGGGCTGAATCCATTTCTGCCCCTCCTTCTAGCCCTCATGTGCATCAACACAATAGGAAGAGCTTTTGTCCATGACATCTTAGTCTCCTCACACACTTTCACACGTTTGTTTTTAAAGTTGCATTTTCTCTCTCACATGCCCCTCCAGAGGCTGGGTGATATGCACAATGGTGTCAATACTCACCAACTCACCAACTGAAATTTCCCACCTGGGAATTATCAGAGTCATCAAAGCCTTCGACACTGCTGCTGCATCCTGTTTAGCTGTGGGAAAAGCTTCAGCCCGTTTTGAAAACATGCACACAATCACCAAAACAAACTTTTTTCCCTTTGCTTGGTGTTAGTTCAGTGAGTGTTAGTTGCAAGTGATCAAGAGGTCTTTCTGGAGGTGGATGAGCAGCCTGTCCACATTGTTTGTAGCACAGATCACACTTCTTTTGCAAAACTCTGTGGCATAACTGGAAAACCCTCTTGTAAACCAGTATCTCCGTATCTCATCAACCATTCCCCCCTTTGACACGTAGTCCAAACCATGTGTCAATTTAGCAAGGAAATGAAAAAGGTAGAGGGAGACAGGGCAGGCCATCGGGGCCTGTCCATACTTTATCAACCACAGTATATCCTGCTTTTTTCTAAATGGCCTTGTCCGCCGGAGAGGCCCTTATCTGCAGGTCTGTTATCTCAGCCGAAGCCACGACTGTAGGAGTAGAAGCAGAGGTTAGTGAGGTGGCATGCAAGGCTGAAGACAATGGCAGCTTTGATGAGCAATAGATTTCCCCGTTGAAGTTAAAGGACAGTTTCGGTATTTTTCAACCTGGGCTCTATTTCCCCATGTGTATGTGTGCGTATGATTCATGGGTGCCACTCGTTCTAAAATTGGTTCAGTATTGAGCCGCGAAACAAGCTAAAACGGTAATGGGGGCAAATGCGTCCCGTATAAAAGTGCTTTTTTTCGCCACTGACCGGTTCAGATCACCAGTGCTATCTCTGTAAATAGTATATGGTAGCGGCCCTGGGGCAGTGGTGAGTGTGAATGAGTGGAGTCAGCTGTCAGTCAGTGTTGGAGCAGAAAGGCGGAGGGCGTCCCCACTCGGTATTGTAAATGAGTATGTGTGTGTGAAGTGTGTGTTTTTCGCCACTGACTGGTTCAGATCGCCAGTGCTATCTCTGTAAATAGCATACTAACTTAGCCTTTCCCTTACCTCTGGGCTGTGTGATGTCACAAACTTTGCTCCACTGTGTCTGTAGCTCTCTCTACTCGTGGGACAGCCGTTTTCTTGAGGAAGAGGTGTTTCGGGATTGGATGTCTTCTCTTCTTCGGCTGGCAGTAGTCATCTTATGAGAAGTGAGCACTGCAGACCTGATAGTCTGCAAGGCACAGTGTCTGGACAGGAGTGTTAGCATCCATTTGTAGCACAACTAGCCACAACTTCAGCATCTCGCCATCCGACAAAGGCAGCCTATGAAAGCTGTACGGGGTGTTGCACGACATCCTGTTCTTGCGTTCGGGAAAAAGGCCCATTTATTTGAGCACTCCAAAAACTCCGGTAACACTCCAGGGGGTAGCACGTAAAAGACTCTGTCCTCTGACTCTTCTAGCGTAACACACACTTCACACACACATACTCATTTACATTACCAAGCAGGGACAACTTCCGCCTTTCTGCTCCAACACTGACTGACAGCTGACTCCACTCATTCACACTCACCACTGCCCCAGGGCCGCTACCATATGCTATTTACAGAGATAGCACTGGCAATCTCAACCGGTCAGTGGCGAAAAAAAGCACTTTTATACGGGACGCATTTGCCCCCATTACCGTTTTAGCTCGTTTCGCGGCTCAATACTGAACCAATTTTAGAACGAGTGGTACCCATGAATCATATGCACACATACACATGGGGAAATAGAGCCCAGGATGAAAAATACTGAAGTTGTCCTTTAAGAAATCCCTATCCTTCCAGATTTGTCCAAAATCATGAACCACACCCCAAGCATATCTGCTGTCTGTATAAATGTTAACAGATTTGCCCTCTGCCAATTTACATGCCTCCGTCAGAGCCACCAATTCAGCTGCTTTAGCTGAATGTGAAGATGACAAAAGACGTGCAATCACTGTCTCCTGCAGTGTTGTGACGACAAACCCTGAAACATTTTTACCAGTGCTAGGGTCTCTTGAAGCTAATCCATCTACAAAAATTCAAATCAGCGTTGGCAATCAGTGTGTCTCTCAAATCTGGCCTGGGAGAGCAAGCAGAAGTTATCACAAACACACAGTCATGTGTGTCAACTGCAGCAACACTATCAAGTTTAGATGAATATAAGCTACAGGTCACTGTTTCCCCCCGTATTCTTGTAACAGTACAGAAGTCATGTACCCACCCTTTTCGTCAACAGTCTGGATAAATGGTCGTGTACAGTCAGGCAGTCCAAGAGTAGGAGGTGTTTGCAAAGAAAGTTTCAAATCAACAAAAAATTTCTCTGCGTCAGGAGTCCAAATGACACAATCAGATGATTTCAGGCCTTTCCCATGAGCAATTGCTGCTAATGGTGCCTCAATTTCAGCATAATTATTGCCTGCAGTAGCCTGTCATCCCTAAAAATGACATGACTCGTTTTTTTAGCCCCAATTTTTTCTCAGGTTTTTGGGATCTTTTGAATGGCTTCAATGTGCTTGGATGTGAGGGTCTTTCCCTCAGGAGAGATCACGTGACCCACGAATGTTTCCTCTTGTACAACAAATTGTAGCTTTGACAGGCTGGCTTTATGGCCCTGTTCAACCAAATTAGTCAGCAAGGCAAGGGTGTCTTTAACACAGCCCTCTCTGGTTTCACTCGCAACCAAAATGTCATCAACATACTGCAACAAAGCACTTCCTTTAGGCAGTCCAAGAGTTTCCAAACTATCTCTCAAAACAGAATTTCAAATCAAAATGCAAACCAGAATTGACTATCTGGGTGTACTGGAACACTGAAAAAAGCATTTGACAGATCAACAACTGAAAACCATTTGCTATCAGCTGGAACTTGGGACAGAATTGTATGTGGATTTGGGACCGTAGGCTCCCTGGCCTGCACAGCAGCATTTACAGCTTGCAGGTCTTGCACAAATATCCACTCTGCAGGTTCGCCATCAAGTCGTATTTTACACATAGGAAATATGGGCGTTCTCACAGGAGAGTCTGCACATGGAACAATCACACCTGCTTTCAGCAGAACACAGGTTTAATGCCTTCAACTGCTTCACATCTTAGAGGATATTGATTACGACAGGGTCTGTTGTCTGATTTAGGTGTTATTATCACAGGCTCGCAGTTGTTTTATCAGACCAACATCAATCAATCAATTTTATTTGTAAAGCCCAATATCACAAATCACAATTTGCCTCACAGGGCACATCATGTTTACTTTTGGCCCAGAGATAAGCGGGAATCTGCTGTAGCTCTGGGATGTCTGCAACGGATTTAACCATGCACATGTCAGTATCAAAACCCAGTCTTGTCTGCAAACACGACTGAACGGGAAGTCTCAATGGTACAATTTAGTTTCTTTCTGTACACCCTCATTTCCTCATTAAAATCAATATGAGGATCAGTTGTAGACTTCCAGCATGGAGTGGCGTCCAGCTCCCCCACCCACAGACCCAGGTCTGCGCGGTTGGGATTTACCAGTGAGATGTGTGGATCAGAGTTTTGTGACAAAATCAACTCATGCAATCAATCAGGAAGTTTCACCGAGACAGCATAATTAACGTCATTCCAATACAACCAATCTAGCTGTAACCTGTCCTTTTCCTGTCCTGTACTACACCAGATGTCCTCATAATCACGGTCAGTGTGTGACATAGGAACCATGTGTGCCGAGCAGTGCAGGCATGTGACGTCAGCATGTGTGTGTGTCTGAGAGCTGCAGCAAAACAGAGGGAGAGAGAGAGATCTGTCTTCCACTCGCACACAAACTGTCCCTCAGATTGTTGGAAAAAAACAGAACTTTCCTTCATTTCATTCACTCTCCTCACCTGAATGCCGTCAGGTGTACAAATCAAAACAATCCCCAGCATACACATGAGATCTCGTCCCATCAGATTGATAGGGCATCTGACACAATACAAGAACGAGTGTTTGAAAGTTTTCCCCATCTCAGAATCAAAACAATTGAGCGGAGCAGTGTATTTTTCAATAATCGCTACTCCTGCAACCCCAACTGTTTTCTGATATCTCCCACTCAGGTTTAGCCTTCGGATCAAAATCATAACGTCTTACGACTGATTCTGTGGCCCCGGAATCCACCAAGAAAGAGAGTTCAACACCTTTAACTGACAGTGTGTATCAAGGCATCTGTTTGTATGCCTCCGCTGAGAAATCAGCCAGCATATTGCTATGCTCACTCTCTCTCTGTTTAGATTCAAGGTGCAGAATCGCGTCAGAAACAAACTCACTCTCTGCATCTGTCATGATGTGCGTGCCGTGTGTTTCTGTATTTGTGTTAGTGTCAGTGTTCTCACGTGTCTGAAGCGTTGGTTGGTTTTCCAAGCCAGTGTCGTCACCAGATTCGTCTGTCCTCGTGCTCTCACCACATAGTCAATCTGACTCATCTGCCCCATCTTTTTTCTTGTTGTTTCCCCCTTTACGGCAGTTTCTTGCCCAATGTCCGTTTTTGCCGCACTTGAAACAATGGTCATTGTCTTTGTGTCCTCCTTTTGACTTTCCTCAAGTTCGGTCAGTCCACCATACTGTCATGATCCTGTTTTTCTGTTAAGTTTAGTTACCCATTTCATGTTCATGTTTTGTGTCGTCTTGTACTTCCTGTTTTATTTTGAAGTGTTCACCTGCCTCTCCTTGTCTCCGTAGGTTTTACTTCCTGTCTGGCGCTGTCACACCTGCTCCCTGATTGTTCCTCCCCAGCTGTGTCTCATCAACCCCTATTACCTCATGTATTTAACCCTCATGTCTTCCCCTGTCTTGTTGCCAGTTCGTCATACTTCACAGTCCTCGTCCCAGCACTCCATCTTGTCTCGTCTTGCCGGTAATAACAGTTTTGTCTTTTGATCTAGTCTTTGCCTCACGATTTGGATACCTTTGCCAGTCCTGATTGATATTTTGTGTACCGAACCCTGCCTGTCTTTTTGAATAAACCTCGTTCTTGTCTAACCGGAAAAGAATCGAGCCTTTGCGTCCTTTCCGAGCCACGTTCATGACACATACTGCATCGCTGCTTGTCTCAGGCAGTATAGATAAGCAGAGACAGTCTCATTTGCATCCTGCTTAACCGCCACCACTTTTCCCCAGTCCAAACGAACAGGGAACTCTGTTTTCAATCTTGTCATCAGCAGAGTTGGGTATAACGCGTTACAAAGTAAGTTACAAAATATGGTTCTAATAATGGAGATAACATTAAACCTATCAGTCTGAAAAAAGCCACGGAGCTTGTGGCTTGCTACGTGGTCGGAGAAACGCTGCCGTTGTCTATGGTGGAGTCTAAATAGATGGAGTAGGACTCGCTGACAGACATATTTCAGACTCAGAACTTGCATTATGCCTGGTACACGCTACACGCTGGTACTCACCAATTATCCCTGGTCGTCTTTCACGGCATGTGTGATGTCATCTGGTTATTCTTGTCCTGTTTTTATTACTTTGACTATTATTTGAGTCACTGCCAGAACTGTGTCTGTTCATGTGCCAGCCAACATGTTATTGTAGTCACCCAAAAGCGTCAGCAGATGGCAGGAGCTACATTTGAAGCGCCTTACGTAAACTGTCAAGCTCCTGTATCTTCCACAGGAAGTTCTGACAAATGTCTATTTAGAAAATGGAGGGATTCTCTAGTCGAGGTTATAAGGGGCTTTTAATTTGAAACAAGTGTGAGTTTGAAATGACGGTGCGATATGTTAACTTTACAAAGACAACGGAGCGGATAAAAAGTAAATGTATAAACACACAGAGGGATTAATAAATAACGGACCGTCTATAATGTAGTTTGTTTCAAATGAAGCTGGGAGCCTCTGCAGTTGTGAGTAAAAGCCCCGCCGCTATTTGTTAATGTTATTACTTTTTGTCTGACCGTGAGGACGTACCATTGTTTGCTAGCTTGATACTAATGACAGTAACGTTAACTCAGCGGGTTGACAAAGTGCCTCTGCTGTTTCACACCATCATTTCCCCCTTTTACTCTGTGTGGTAACATCCCTAGAGGAAATATTAAAAACGCTGGGGTGTTGTTGTCATACAGTTGTCTACGGCAGCAGATCGTTCTGTGTTTCTACTTGTCAAAGTGACGGCTGTGATGGGAGAATTGCATCTCAGTGAAGGGCAAGTGGTCCATAACTTTAATTTTGGAGACAAAAAAATGTAGGCTTAGCGCCCTGTGGTCCATTGCCCAATAGGAAATGTAGAATACTCAAAAGTACTTTAAAAGTGCTTGACTGACTTTTCTCAGGGAGTAACGTTGGAAGTACTTTTAAAGTAATTGAGTTACTTTACTCGGGGAGTAACGCAGTAAAGTAACTGGTTACTTTTTTAGAAAGTAACACAGTAACGTACTTTTAAAGTAACCCTTACCCAACACTGGTCAACAGCCGAAGAACAATGTCTCTGTAAGCAGCGCTGATTCAGAGAGGCCAGCTGCTCCCTCTGGTTCATGGTGTTCAACATATGGTGGAGGCCGTACAGGTGGAGCCGAGTCGAAGTCCGAATCCAGCTTCGAACACTGTGCCGGGAAACCAACTACTAAAAGCTGACCAGTCTACCTGGAACTTGAACTTTCCTCTAAAGCCTCGAGTTGTTTAACACTCAGGCTGCCTGTTCTCGGGAAACAGCACTTATTGACCCACAGATCTAACTAAGCCATGCTCTCCTTTCCATAATTAATCTCCATAAATCTCACATTGGGAGTGCCATAATCAGGCTCAATTTTTTCCTTTTGAGATATTGCTCTGTCCAGATCCCATTGTAATCAAACTCTCAGTTTTCTTTGTAGTATTAGAAGTAAGTCAAATTTGTGGAAGCAAAAATCAATCTCAAAAAATGCACAAACTTATCACTTTAAAAGGAATTATTTTTCCTTTTACCCAAAAACGCGCATGACTTGCAAAAAGGAAATAAGGAAAAAAACGTGCTTCACTCACTGTCTGTTCCACTTTGATAGCAAATGTCTCTACTTTTCCTTTAACCCAGACAGCTTCTCACCACCTTTTCTTCCACCTTTAACAGCTGAAAATATCAGGTGTCGTGTTAGGTTCCTAACCTACACTACTTTAGGTCCCTGACCTAAACCGAGCTCACCAATTTTTCCTGCACTCCGCTTCCCAGAAACGGTGCCTGGCACGTCTGCCAACCTATCACAATAGGTGGAAAAGACTTTTCCTCCGCAGTCCTCAAAACTCACCAGAAAAGACAGCGAGGTGTTGACAGCCACCAAGTTTGTTGGACCCCAACGGTGAAGGGAATCCCGGTTTTCCAGATGTCAGGCCCTCCTCTCAACCTTCCTTTGTGGGGGAGTTTGAGGTGGTAAGAGCCTCAGCTCTTGCTGTGCGCACAGTCTTCACACCTTCAGTCCAGAATTCCAGAATCCGCTCACAGGTGAGGTCCCTTCGTAGTCGCCAATTTTGTGGTGGCAAAACAACTATTTAATGAACAGTTTAAAGAAAAAGTCTTCACATGTCGGCTGTCTTTCTTGAGTTTTAATAAGCATTCATGAATGGAGACACTAAAACATACAACCACATGAACAGTCAGTCAGTGAATGCCTAGCAAGTCCTCTCACCCTGCTATCTTTATAGTTCCCATAACACATGCACATCAACAGTCAAAATATGTGGCGCCTTGACATTCCTAAAACACAACATCTCTTCAGACTAACAAGGACACTTGTTGTCCTCCCTGGCTCATAATTTTGGTGTCTGAGCCTCCCTGGCTCGTGACCTTGGTGTCTCTCACTGCTGTCACAGTAGGGGTTAAATGAGCAACACACATCATTAGGTGAGAAGTTCAGTTTCATCAAAACAAGTAACCTTATACAACACATTATAGGTTAAATATGTTTAAATACCAGAATTTTCCATCACAGTAACACGAGAGGTTCCTAACAGAAAGTCTTTTTCAGCTTGAGGCCCTGACGTTTAAATACCTGCCCCCTACATCTGGCTCATTTGAACGAGACGGCGGAGAAACAGCGCAAGTGTACCCATTACATGCATTCTTTGCAATGAACCGCTGTAATTCACATGCCTATGTGACTACAAAGAGTAACGTTAATGATATTTCGTGCAAGACTGTCATGTTGTAATTAAGTTTATTTCATTCACAACCCGTTGTGGTGTTCAGCGGACTGTCGGTGATGTGTGGCTGTTAAATGTGCAGCTGCTCATGTCCAGAACCACACGTGTTGATGTAAAACCACGCACACACACACACACTATTCACTCTGCGTTAGTTTCTCCAAACACCTTACCAGATGTACACCAAAAATAGATAAGACAACCATTTATTTATACAACCGTTTTCCATCTTTTCCGCTGTTTACTAATCTAGACCACATGGGGTGAGCTTTACACTACAAACAAGGCATCAATCACGGTGGTCAAGAAAGCATAGGTTACCATTGTACGTTTTTTCTTTAAATACAGCTTTTTCCACCTTCATTACTCACAGTAAAGAGCGCGTTTACAAGAACACCAGGACCTATCATGGACTTTGGTAAGAACAGTTTTACCATCTTTTTAAACCATTTTCTTGTCATTTAAGTTTCACTACACTACGACTGGTATTTAATTATTATTATTATTTTGTATTTACAGGCATCATCGATCTAACAGACAAAGATTATTTCATGAGCCCAAAGTATAACAACCTTTCCGACTGTAAGTCTTGTTGTTGTTGTTATGTTACGCATTGTTAACGCACATCTCATACACATTTACACATCTAATACACAATATATTGTCGTTTTTTTTTTTTTCTTTTTTTTACAGTCATGGCCGATAATCTGGAAGAATTGGGTGAAATCATTTATCAAGCAGAGGCCGGAGAAACTAAGCACTCTGCTCTGGCGCTGATTCCCTCACCAGCTGGCGTGGGTAAAAGAGTTGACCCGGTGCCATCAGCGCCTCAGACCGCCAAGCTCCAGACACAGCCACCGCAACTCTGATAGAGGTCGACCCTGGTCGGAAGCATCCAAACAAGGTTACGCATTGTCCTGCACCACCACCACAGTCTTCCGGGGTCGGGAGGAGGAAGAGGCCTTGTACAGCCGGTAGCAGTAGCAGCAGCGGCAGCAGCGACGGTTGACCGAGTGTTTCTCACAACACTGGTAAAACTGGTGAGTCAAAACCTTTTATTTATTTTTTTCAAAAAATAAAACACAGGCTCTGTGTCGGCTTCACGCTGCAATGCTACAAACAGGAAGTTAGACCGTTATTGATATAAGTCCGACATGAAAAACGCGTTGGTTCATAAACGTTCCCCCCTAACCAACAAACGTATATTTCATATTTATTACTTGTTTTTGTTTAATTTAGAATGCAATATGAATAAAATAATTAATAATAAATAATCCTCTCTCTCTCTCTCTCTCTCAATTCAAATTCAAATTAGCTTTATTGGCATGAATGGTATCAACCGTTGTTGCCAAAAGCAGAACCTACATACAGACATACAATTCAATTACAATACAATTAACACAATACATTAAATATTTTACATTAAATACATTTCATATTAAATAGGCAGATACGAATACATTAAGTACATTTTACATTAAATAGGCAGAGTGTTATAAGGAGACTGCGCTGTTGCGTCTCTCTCTCTCTCTCTCTCAGGCTGTGACACGCGCTGCTTCTATGGCATTGACACTGTTTTCTCCAAGTTGATGTTGCATTTTCTCCCGATCAGAGAGGGTATTAAAATCTTGGAGGTTATGTTTCATTTTTGAAAAAGAACTTGGTTCCAAGTTCTTCATATGGGTTACATTTTAACAGGAAATGTCTCTCTCTCTCTCTCTCTCTCTCTCTCTCTCTCTCTCTCTCTCTTTTTTTTTTTTTTAAGCAAAAAGACCCAGAAAATGTTTGCATAGTTACAACTGTGCGACCTGTCTGAGGGTTAAAGAAGAATTACATCTTCTCGTCGCGAATGTGCAAAGGGACTTGAGCAAAATCCTCTTTGTGCTAGGTCTTGGTGTTTGAGTGTAAGTTTGGGTTGTTGTGTTGTTTTTTTATTTTGTTTTCTGTAACCATGGATGAAAGCAACCGCTGTCCCTCAAAACTTGATGTGATGATACATGAATTAAACACGAATGTATTAAATGAAGCTCAGGAACCCACTCAGTCTTTATGTGCAGAACAAGAAGATACAGAAATTCCTGACCCACTCACAGACATCAATATGGCTATCGCAGATCTTAATCATTCTCAAAGCATTTTAAACACTATAAATCAATGTCAAGACTTGTTAAATCAAATACCCATGCCCCCCTCAAAACAGCGTACCCATGCAGTCCGACTCTTTAATCGGAGAACAAAGCCCCGTCAGTTCTTTTATCCCAGACCCGTTCTCAAATATTGAATTTGCTATCGCTGAACTTAATCATACGCAAGCTGTTTTAAACACGATAAGCCAATGTCAAGATTTGCTAAATCAAATACCCGCCAAGCCCTCGACCTCAAACGACACGCATTTGCAAACCGAGACCCGACTTAATGATCAAAGTGCCAAAATCAAACGGGCATCTTTAACGCCATAGACCACACTGTAAATCACTTAGAAAATGTCCGACGTACGACGTCCGACTTTCAAAATCAACATCGAGGGGGTAATGTAGCAGATGCTCGTTCGGAAAATTTAGAATGTCAAAATACAACGCAGCGAGAAAACTCGCCTCAAAATTCACCCTTGTCGAGGGTGTTGACGCGACCTAGATTTAACAACGTCGAATCTAGCCATCCGCTCAACATCGACATTACCGAGATACATCGAGGTACTGCTGATTTTGGTGAATTTTACATCAGAGTGTTTACAGAGATGGCGCAAGCGGTGACAAATGTATTTTCACAAGTTGAACGACAAGATTTGGTGCAGCTCGAGTTAAGAGGCGATACTACCTCACGGCGCGTCCTCCATCCTGAGCGGAGAGGATTTTGATTTAACTCACTTACAGTCTTTCCTAGACCGAATTGTGCAATCTAACACGGGCGTTGAAACAGACGGTAATTTGGTATTGACCGTCCAACTGGTCAAAAATCCCAGAGGCGGCGGTTGAAAAAGACTCTTGTCTAATACCTTAGACAGCGAGATTATTAAAAAAAAGCGACGCTCTCTGCGGGTCATAATCAATGGCGCCGACAACCAACTTTGTTTTGCTATTAATTTGGCTCACCTGCTTTACCCCGATATTGTTGATAGCGAAGCGTTTGCGCTCGGCAGAGACATTCAAAGTAAGGCGGGTTTGAACGATCAGACCGCGGTAACGTTCGGCGATATAGCGAAATTTGAAAAAGTCTCAAACTGCAAAATTGTAGTGTTCTACAGAACCGACGACTGTCGAACGCTGTCTAAATTTGCGACCGATTTACCGAGAAGACAAAAGATGGTCTTTATGTTTCTGTTTGGAAAAACACTACTATGGCATAGCGAGCCTGAAATCCTTCCTAGGCTCGCCATACGTGTGTGAGTATTGCTACACGGGGTACACCTCCGTCGCATCTCACTATTGCGAGGGTCATTGCTCCGTTTGCTCGGACCCCTCCTGTACCGAGCAAGAGCTCCGACCTGTAGTCTGCGTCGACTGTAACAGAACGTGCTGTTCCACGTCGTGTTTAACCAAACACAAAGAGCCCATAAAGAGGCCCGTAGCTAAAAAATACGTCAGTAATTGCGCGCTGATTAAAAAATGCAAAGAATGCGACATGCTATACTACATCGCTATGAACGGTAAACAACACGCGTGTCCAAAAGTTAAATGTAAAATCTGCGGAGCTACCCTAGAAAAAGACGAGAGCGAGTGTTACATACAGCATTTACCGGTCGAGACAAAACATACTGAGAAATTGATTTTCAACGATTTTGAGACGTACGTAGACTCGTCGGGAACGCACATCCCTTTTCTGGTGTGTACAAAAACGCTCGACGGCAAAAGGTGGAATGCTCAGGGTGTAGATTGCGCCAAACAGTTTATTATGCATTTCAGACGACCCGCGTACAGAAAATCTGTCTTTATCGCTCACAACGCCAGAGGATTTGACAGCTACATCGTGCTGAATGCCATGCTATCTCTGAACGTGAAGCCGGACATGCTCATAATGCAGGGAAGCAAAGTCGTACGTTTCACCGATGCCGATTACCAACACAGATACATCGACAGTCTCAGTTTTTTGACATGCCATCTGTCAGCTCTGCCTAAAGCCCTAGGTTTTCCCGATAAAAACAAGGGTTTTTCCCCCATCGGTTTAGCTCTGAGAATCATTTAAAGTACGTAGGCCCCTACCCCGAGCCAGAGGCCTACGGCGTCAAACAAATGGGTAAAGAGGGCAAGAGAGAATTTAAAGCATGGTACGAGACGGTGCGTCACGGCGTTCTATCTCCCGACGACTATTGAAGATGGTGCAAAGCCTACTCAAACGCTGGCGTTCAGTGGTTAGAGTGGGTGTCGCATACCAAGGGCGTCTTTATTCAGCACGCGTTGAACGCAGGCGAAAAACTGATTGGTCGCTACTTTGTAGACGGTTACGCCGAGGTCCGAGGTGTGAAAACGGCATGGGAGTTTCTGGGTTGTTTTTATCACTGTTGTTCGTCCTGCTTTCAGCCCCACGACACCTGCCCTCTGACAGGTAGAACATTTGATGAGTTGCACGCCTCCACCGTGGCGTGAATACAGACGTTAGAGTCCGTCCACGGTCTCAAGGTGAACGTGATGAGAGAGCACGATTGGCTCGAGTTGAAAAAATCCCATCCGCCTCTGAGAGATTTTCTCAAGCGTGCCAAAACCCCCCGACCTTTGTCACCCCGCGACGCTTTGTACGGCGGTAGGACAAGCGCCGTGAGGCTGATGTACACGGCGGCGGCGAACGGAACCGTACGCTACGTGGACGTGACATCCTTGTATCCCTACATTAACTGCGCCTTTCCCTATCCTCTAGGACACCCCGAAATAGTTTACCGAGATTTCAAAGAGCCGCAAAACTACTTTGGGTTAATCAGAGCCATCTTCTACCCGCCTCGAGGTTTGTTTTTCCCCGTGTTGCCCTACAAAACACCCTCACACTGGTGTTCACCCTCTGTCGAACGTGCGCCAATCTTAATTTTCAGGCCGGCTCATGTACGCACAACGACGAGGCTAGGGCGTTGACGGGGGTTTGGGTCACTCCCGAATTTAACAAAGCCTTGGAGTCGGGGTACCCCTTAGGTAAGATCACAGAGGTGTGGTTCTTTGATAGATGCAGCGACGACGTATTTGTAGAGTACATGCACGCTTTTCTCAAGGGTAAACAGGAGGCCTCGGGCTACCCCGCTGAGGCCTCGGATCAGGAGAGTAGAGAAAAGTACATCGCGGACTATGGGGCAAACCAGGGCGTTTTGCTGGACGCGGACAAAATTAATCCGAACCCGGCTAAAAGACAGGTGGCTAAGCTCTGTCTAAATAGCTTATGGGGAAAGTTTGCCCAGAGAAGTAACCTGAACCAGACCGTGCTCGTCAGGGAACTGGAGGAGTTTTTCAGTTACATGTTTTCAGAAAAACACAAAGTCAAATACTTTTCCTTCCTAAACGAGACCACGGCTCTGATTCAGTGGTGCCACAGCGACCGGTATATCGCACCCCCCAACAAGACAGACAACGTCTTTATCGCGGCATTCACCACAGCCTACGGCTGTCTAAAGTTGTACGACTATCTGCAACAAATGCAAAATTGGGTACTTTACCTCGACACCGACTCTCGAATTTATGTCACAAAAGAGGGAGAGACGGGGCTCAAACTGGGTAATTATTTGGGAGACTTTACAGACGAGTTGGACGGCGGCACCATACAGGATTTTGCGGCCGCGGGTCCTAAAAGTTACCCAAGTTACTCAAGTTAGTTATGAGTCAGACTCTGGGCAACAACAACAACGACAACAACAACGATGGTGAATCTCACGCCATGAGACATACGGCTGAAAATAATTTAGACGCAAAAATGAGGGATATATTAAACGAACGGGGGCTTAATCCTTATGAAAAAATTAAAAAATATAAAAAAAATATCAGTGAGGTATAAATATAAAGATACCTCACTGATCAAACAAGGGGAGGAGGAATGACGACTTCACCTAAAGACGGCGAGCGGCCTATCTCGTGACGAGTCAGGAGAAAAACAATGACGAGATGAAAATGAAGTAGAAAAGGACGAGAAATAGGGAGGACTGGATGAGACGGCGCGCGAGGTGCTGCAAAATCCTCCTCAGCGTGATCGCAAATATGCCGCGTATATTATGAAGAAATCAGTCAAGAGCCAGGACGGGTGGACTCCCAAGGGCAAATTTATTCACAAGGGAAAGATTGTGAGAGGTTCGCATATGATTGACTTGTTTAAAAACCTATCAGTCTCTTATAAAAAGAAATCTCTAACGCCTAAGGGATGAAAAGGGGGCCGCAGCGCCAGTCGAGAGGGAGAAAGGAAAGCGGAAAAAACAAGATTTAATTTCGTTTGCGGAGAAGGAGGAATGGGTGACACCGGTAAAAAGGAGTGAAAGAAAAAAGTGGAAAATGGCCGGTCGTTGGATTAATTATACGGCGTGATAATTACTTTAATAAAAGAGTCGTACAACAACAATAACATTGACATTTGTCTTGTCTTTTTTATTTCTTAAACAAGTTGTAACAATCTTTGAACATGTCTAGAGAACATTCAGTGTGGTAAAAAGAATCTGCTCGTTGAGTCCTCGTACAACGTTGATATTTTTTCCACAAACTTTGATACCATTTCATCATTTTTTACGACATCATCGTCGTGATACAGAGATAGCACGCTCTCAAAAGGTAGCCCGCAGGCCCTATGACATAAATGATAAACACAATGCTGTCCACAGGCGGTCGACGCGACATCTAGAAGTTGTCTTTTCTGGTACAGTCATTTTTTCATAGAACGGCTTTTTAAAAATTGTAACACGGTTTTCGGGTAATAGACAAAGTCGGGCGGTAGTCCGAACGAGTCGAAAAAAGTGGCGCTCCTGTCTTCGTCCAGAGTGAGCGCTAGCCAGTGTTCTCTGGGCTTATGACTAGGGTGAGTGTTGACGATCATGTAGGCGGGACGTCTGAATGAGCGCATCAGCGCCAGTAACTGGTCCGAAGCCCACACGCCGCAAAACGCATCTCCCAGTAAATGACGCATGACACCTTCCAATTGGTGGTTATTCATATTCTTTCTTTCTTTTCTCAATAATAATCCACCAGCACTTGACGTTTGGAGTTGATCTCCAAAATACTCTCATAACACGTACACGATTAGAGTGGCTGTATGCGGCAGGGGAACTCTGAATCTCATTTCCAACCTGAAACACCCGTTGGAGACCGGGGACAAGGCGTCTGCGTCTTCGGCCACGTTGAGATTAAACACAAACAACGAGTACTCCTGGTTAAAATCCTCCCTGTCGATGCCCAGCGACAAATCTTTCAGGTGTCTTCCCCTGGCCGTAAACATGTTGTAAAACTCTCTGACGGACTGGCCGTTGTCAAATTGAGGTTGGAAAGCTTTGGTGGGCACCTGTCTGCCGTCCTGACAGAGGGCCAAGTATTCCACATTGTTGTGTGCAAAGTTGAAGGGTGACATGTCGCTTTTTCCCGTAAAGGCTTCGTGGTTCACCATAGCCAACGCTATATATTTCAGCATCGTGCCCAAAAAGAGATTTTCTTGATTACATACACGAGTATTTTCCGGGATGGAGTACGTTTTCACGTTGACGCGGGACAAAGGTTAGAGCGCGTTACCCCTCAACAGGGCCGCTGCGTGACCCAGACGCACCGCGGGGGAAACGGACGTTTTCTTGACAAACAAAGCAGCGCCCAATATTTCTAATTTAAAATTAGCGTTAGCGGCATGCCTGAGGCAGAAGGCGTCGCTAGCGCGGGTCAGTTTAATTCTCAGATCCACAGAGTTCAAGAGAAGCCTCTTGCAGAAAAGTATGTCGGTGTGGAGCGGGCCCAACAGGTGAAGCTCGCGAGAATTAGCGGTGAACCGAGCTCTCTGCACTAGACCTTTGTTCGGTCCGTTATTTGTCACCACAGAATCCATAGAGCCAGCCGTGTGTTTGTAAAATAACCTGGCAGTAAACTGACTTTTTAGCGAATCTTCTGAAAAGTTGAGGAGGGATTCGATCATGGCTCTGTACGGGTGAGTGGCGCTGGATTGCGATATCAATCTATCGCCGAGAATAATGTCGCACTGACTGAAAATGGTATTCAGAGGATAATTCACGAGGCCTACGGGCGCGTCATTATCCAGGTTTGTACTGTCCGGTTTGGTAATTTTCAGTCACAGGTGTAGTAAGGTGTCGTTCAAATCCAAATATTTTTCGCCGTCTCCGGGAATGAAAGACTCTATAGGCCCCGAGTCGGTAATGGCCAATAAAGGCAGAAGCTCTGTGTAGGGCTTTTCGTCGATAGACAGCTGCGTCATGGGGGTGAAAATAAATCCAGCTCCACCATGCTGCACTCGGCTGATTTGTGATGTAAAAGAGCCATGTTTTGTTTTTGTTTTTTTTTTTGTTGTTGTTTTTTTGTTTGTTTTTTCCTAAAAGATATCGCCGGACCTTATCGCCGCTGCTGCTGCTGTGGGGCTCCGGGTAGACTTGTTTCCCTTACCGCCTCTCGTACTGACTGACTTGCCCTTGGCGGAGCGTCGACACTTTTTAGATCCTCCCCCGGAGGTCTCTTTGTCGCTCTTCTAGCCAAAACCATTATACCCCCGGATCCTTCTTGAGACGTCTGATCAGAGTTTCAACCCACTATTTTACCTACGGTGTGGCTCATGACCTCCGAGACTATGTTTTTAGCGGCCGCCTTGAGATGAGGCTTAGTGATGGCAAACGATAGGGGACACGAAACGGAAAAATCTTGAAAATATAGACCCTATTCCTATAGGCCCTATCCCTCGCCCGTACATGACGGGGGAGCCATAAAAACTGGGGAGGGCTCCGCCCACTTGGTTTTCATAGTAGCTCACAAAACGATGAGGATCGTGGTAAGGGGTCATTGTTTCAACGAGGTCTTTGCGGGTCTGAAATGGAGTTTCACGATAGTCTTGCCAAAGGTAAAGTTTACCGTCTTATTTTGATCGGTCTTAATCTCATAGTGGATTCTTTCAATGTGTTTCTTGATGATCGGTAGATACGAGACGGGATTAAAACACTGCATGATGACGTCGTTGTACGTCCCTTGTATAGGGACGGTCCTCAAGAGCGGAGCATAGGCGTCGCCTACGAGCTGATGACTTACCACATCACTGTAGCAGTAAAGGTGGTAATTCCCCGCTTTTATATCGGCCGGGTGGGGCGCCAACCTGGCGTCGAACGTGAACCATTCTCCCGATTTCATGCCCAATATGTAACACGCGGGCAGAAAAACGCGCAGATGATACTGACCACCCGTCTGAAATTCAAATCTTTTTTGGATGTTGTTAAACGCTAAAAAAAAGTTGCTGTTGATGACTCTAAGATGTGTGTTTAGCTCGGCCTTGAGCTGTTCAAAGTTGGCGTAATATGCCTTTCTGAACCTTCGGCGGTTGACTACGGTCTCCCCGTCGGGTGTCGCGGGGTTCTTTCTCCACTCAAAGTAGGCCGCGTCTTGAGGAATGTTATGCCACATGTGTGGGTGCGAAATCTCCGTCAAGGGCACTTGCCACGGGCCCTCCAATTCAATATGTTGCACCAAGTCGACGTGGAAACTGGAGCCGGTATTATTTTTAAATACGTCCGCGCTGGCGTTGGAGGGCAGGGTAATGTAAAACCCCTCGCCGCCAGAGATCTGAGTCATGACGAAATGAATACAACGAGCGTTCTTATAGATTTATCAGCTTGCCGGCCTTGACCCAGCTGTTGAATTTCTCGGGCCAGTTTTTCCAGCGTACCAACACTTGTTTTTCTCCACCGACGACGCATCGGTCCAAAATTTCTTCCACCGCATAGCTCTTGTCTCGCGGTATCTTTACTTTTTGCAGCTCCGCTTCATAAAACGTACCCCGGATAGGTTCTCCGTCATAATCTTTCAGTTTGTACACAGGTGGTAGTCGGGGTACGCACTCGGCCACCGTAAACACCTCATCGGTATAACTCTGCTCATATTTCTTATCAAACATGCCTCTCACTTTAGATATTCTCACAAGATCTCCCTGTTTAAAATTCATCTTTAACTTTTCTCGGAAGCTCAGGGGAATCGAGCCGTACAGGTTTTGAAAAACTCGCAGGGTGTTCTCGGATGTCACTTGCATAGGCGTCATTTTTATACTCGTGTGATAGCCGTTATTATAGCTTTTAACCAAGTCCTGCAGGACGTCTACGTACCTGCGGGTGTTTTCGGTGGTAAAATATCTCCACATTCTAGTTTTCAATGTACGGTTAAATCTCTCAGTCACCGAGGCCTTCAGATGACTGGCCGTGGCGAAATCTTTAATACCGCGTTTATCCATCAACACCTTAAAAGTCCTGTTAAAGAATTCTTTACCCGTGTCTGTTTGTAACTTTTCAGGGGTCTGACTGTCGTCTAAAACAGAGTCAAACGCCCTGGTGACTTAGGACGCCATTTTGTTCTTTAGCGCTCGCACGTACGCTTTCTTTGAAAACACAATGATGACCGTCAACAGATATTTAAAACCGTCGTTGTGCTTGGTCAACGCTTGCATGTCACAGAGGTCTGCTTGAAATTGGTTCAGAGGTCGCGGTACAAAAACCCTATTTCTGGGAAAATGTATTCTGGCGGATTTATGCAGAGTGCATGTGTCTTGCTCGGCTAAAAATTCTCTGACTCGGTCAGGGTTTACTCTTTTCTCCGTCTCATCTTGTACAGCCCTGCGGAGTTGTTCGACTCCTCCTAAACTACCCGGGTGAGACGGGTCGTAATAAACCTTTTTCATGACACGTTTCTCTGACAGGTTGAATCAATAATGAACACAACCACTCGCTTACCAAAATATTTATTTTAGAACAAACAATCGCAAGATATATGAGGTATACATGTTGAAAACATTATAAGATATACGAGGTATACATGTTGAAAACAGTACAAGATATACGAGGTATACGTGATTCGAACAATCAAAAGATACATGATTCAAACAATCGCAAGATATATGAGGTATACACGGTTAAAAAACAACAACAACAACATAGCATTAGGCTAAAGCAGACGAGAGCAAATTCATGGCAGAGGTCCCGTGGATAATGCGAATATAATAATGCAACCTTCTCAATTCTGTCAAGGTGTCCACAGGTACGTTATTGCCTTGTACAAGACAACTCACTGCGTCTACAAACAAAGCGTACAGAGTAAGCAAATGGCTTATGTTTGAGGCATTCATCTTTTTCATGATTTTGTAGAATGCATCAGCCACCGAACCGTCTTTTACAAGTTGCAATGTGCACCGTAGTAACACATGCCGGGGTGTATGTACAGATTGGGACCAACATGCATTCCAATCGAGTTACTTTAACGTCTCTGTTCAAACCCACATGATTCACAGTCATTTTGTTTTTAATAACCTCATCCAAAACACAGATTAAATGACACATGACAACGTGTTCCTCTACACGCGTTACAAGTTTACTCCAGTAGTGACCCATTTTCACTCATTAAGCCAAAACTCCAGAGCTCGGTCTACGATTTCAATCTTTTCCTCGTCCCCTTTGGTCATCGTGTTGTAAATCTTAACGACTGAGTGGTCGATGCGTCTTATCGTTTTAAAGTCATGCAGCAGGAAATCACAAGCTTCCCAGATCCGGTACTTGGACACGCAGAGACGGCAAGCGTGAAGAGCTCATTGAATGGCTGGGATAAAACGATCCGCCCAAAGTCTTTGCATCAGCTGGTGGCGGTGTACCTTGTAAAAATAGTCCGACGTCTCTTCCAGACATTTGTGCTGACACGAAGGAGGAGGAGCGGGGTGGAGGAGCGGGGTCTGTCGGTGAAGATGGAGGAGTAGGAGGAAAGCCCTGGGACGGCTGCAGCGGCAGAGAAGGAGACCAAAAAGCCTGAGCCAGAGGAGGTGGAGAGAATGCATCAGCGACAGCGGTGCAGAAGAAGGCCTGATAAGGTCGGCCTCTGGCAATGAAGGAGCTGATGAAGGCGGTGGTGATGGTGGCGGGAGAGACATGTTTTTCAGAGTCCGTCGGTCGTTTCTAACTACGTCCGCCCACCGTAGCTTTTTAAACATATTGGTAAGGAGAGAGGGAGGGTGGGAGGGTGGGTGGGGTTTTTGAAAAGGAGGAGGAGGAGTCTTCTAAAACAGTGCTTTTTTCACAAGCATAATGTCTCTAGAGCTCCGACTACTGGCAAAGAGTTCCTTAATATTTTCCGCATTTTCCTCCATCATTTTCAACCAGTCTGTGAGAGGAATGCGCAATGATGTCTGGAATATGCCACATTCAGAATTGAAATACTCCAAGACAAGTTCGTCTGGGTGTTTGTCCTTCAGCGACACCTGACGGCTGGCTCGATAGAACCATCTGCCTGAAGCCGAGCTTTTCGTCTCCCACACGGTACAGGCCACAATTTTCTTCTTCTTTGTACCCAGCAGAATTTCTTTCAGGCCGTGCGAGGAATGTGGTTCTTTCATGTCTCTTGTGTCGCTTTATAGTTGAACTAGTAGCCCCACGCACCTCCAGCATCTAAACTCCATTCCTGCGAAAGAGCGGAGGCCGGAGGCATCTGCAAGCGACTTACATGCCTGACACGCTTCTGGGGTGCTGGCCAAGATTCACGAAAACTCGTCACAGCGGTGCCGCGGATGACGTTTCTCTCATCATCAAACATAATTTTCCCTCCTCTTCCCAGCGTTTCTTTTTCGTTCGCCGCAGCATCCATCCATCAAATTTTTGACATAAGCAGTCTTATATCTTCTCTGAAGGACCTTGTTGCAGAGGTCACCAGGATCGAGCAGGAGGAGCTCAGAGTGAGGTCTGTGGCACAGGGGCAGCAGGGGCGGTGGACAACTTGGGAGGGTGTCGCAAGCCGAGCAATCAGCTGGGCAGAGTTCTGGAAACTGCCACAGGCTCGGCTAAGTTTCCTCATTAGGGCAACATACAACACCCTCCCGAGCCCTCAAAACCTCCACCAATGGCTCGGAACAGAGCAATCCTGTGACCTCTGCGGGACCATCAATGCCTCACTCCAGCATGTTCTGTCGGGCTGCAAAACAGCATTGACACAGGGTCGGCTCAGATGGCGGCATGACCAAGTGCTCAGGAAGCTGGCAGAGGTGCTGAAGAAAAGTCGGCAGGAGGCAAACACCCAGAGTCCATCAGAAAGCCGATGCAGGATCCACTTCCCCAGGCAGGGGAACCCGCAATGCATACCAGCAAGAGACCACCCGCCAAGCTATTAACACCAGGGGCGGAGTGGAAGATGGAAGTAGACCTGGGTAGGCAGCTCCAGTTCCCACAGGAGATATGCAGCACCACCTTAAGACCAGACGTGGTGTTGTGGTCTGCAGCCGTGAAGTCAGCAATACTGATCGAGCTGACAGTGCCATGGGAGGAGGGACTGGAAGCTGCCTACGAGAGAAAGAAGGCGAAGTATGCAGACCTGGTCGCGGGTGCAGAGAAAGTGGATGGAGTGTGAGGCTGTACCCGGTGGAGGTGGGAGCCAGAGGCTTTGTGGGCAGATCAACATCACGCCTGCTCAAGGACCTGGGACTATGTCGTGGAGCCACACTGAGCAGATCCACCAAAGAGCTCTCTGAGGAAGCTGAGAAAGCAAGCCACTGGCTCTGGCTGAAACAAACGACGAGAAGCGCTTGGGGAGTAACATCCAACTAGGTTTTGCTGCAGGGGGTGTCAGGGAGATGTCCCTGTTCACTGCCCCGCCACCAGGAGATGTTCTGGGATAAGGGGCTAAACGTCAATGAGTGGTGGTCCCCAGCTGAAGACCCTGCAGCAAAACCTTGTGGTATGCGGTCAGGTGTAGGCCTGCCTCAGAGAAGAGGACGCCCCTGCCATGCACAATCCACCACAGGCAAAGTTGGAGGTGCGACAGGCCTAAGGCCCAGCAGAAAGACCACCTTGCTGTGATGAATAATGTAGCCACGTTGCCTGTGAGATTTTCCAAGTCCACAGCCACAGCATCAATCTTGTGTGTATTGTTTACTGTTCCCCACCATGGCAGGAAACCCCCAAGACCCTTCTCCACAGGGGGCACCCTTACCACAGCTCGTCTTGCTTTGTGAGGTGGGTAGTAGTGATCACAGTCTGTGTGAAAATGAGTCAAATCGGAACAATAGTCACAGCAGGCAGTAACTTAGCCAAGTAGCACCCACCACACCATCCAGGCTGAAGTGCCTGGTAAACATGTCTGCCACACACCCAGACGTGTTGTCTGAGTGATCCATACCCATCACTGGATGGCATACAGACAGCGGGGTTGTCGATTCCTGGTCGGTTAAGTCTAACAGTGTTCGTGAGATTTAAAGTTGCAACGTGTGGTGTTGCACCTTTGCAGTTGTCCATGTTGTGATCCCACATTAGTGATCTGCCGGCGCTGCACAGTCTCTAGAGAAGCAAACAGCTCCTCTCTGGCTCGTGGGGTTAGTGCTCATGACAGGTTGGTATATCCCTTGCTGTGACACCTTTGTCACATTCCAGAACCTCACGGTTGTTCCCTCATAGTTTACCGCACTGACATTAAGCTTCAGCAATGTGTCAGTGAGGTTCGACACAGTCCTGTTGGGTGAGTGAACCCCCTGGGTGAAAACAATCATCGCCCCCAGGGTCTCTGAAACATTCAGGAGATGAGGTTTCAGTGGCATAGAATTACCTAGTTCGTGTGGGAGTTCCGCGCAGACATAACAGCTCTTGTTTGTCAGCATAGCTTTGTACCATACATTGTTCTCCAGCTTAGATGTCATGCTGCCAACTGGCACAGCAGATCTCGGCAGGCAGTGAGGTGAGTGATGTGCCAGAGTGTCATTGACATCCAGCTCAGTGACGTCATGACTGTAGATCTCGTCCAGCAGCAGTAGTATCAGCCACAACAGAGGACAAGGTTGCACAATATCGTAACATTTCATCCTTGCAGTGACCAGTGTCTGGCAACTGCCTTTTAGCGGGCCCAATCCCGGTATTGAGAGGTCTGCCAAATAAAATGTCAAATGGACTGAATCCATTTCTCCTCCTTCTCCTGGCCCTCATGTGCATCAACACAATAGGAAGAGCTTTTGTCCATGAGATTTTAGTTTCCTCACACACTTTCACAAGTTTGTTTTTCAAAGTTGCATTTTCCCTCTCACATGCCCCTCCAGAGGCTGGAGGAATTCCCCACCTGGGAATTATCAGAGTCATCAAAGCCTTTGCCACTGCTGCAGCATCCTGTTTAGCTGTAGGAAGAGCTTCAACCCATTTTGAAAACATGCACACAATCACCAAAACAAACTTTTTCCCTTCGCTTGGTGTTAGTTCAATGAAATCCATCTGCAAGTGATCAAAATGTCTCTCTGGAGGTGGATGTGCAGCCTGTGGTATTTTGATACCCCTCCCCACATTGTTTGTAGCACAGATCACACATCTTTTGCAAAACTCTGTGGCATAACTGGTAAAACCTCTTGTATACCAGTATCTCCATATCTCATCAACCATTCCCCCCTTTGACACGTGGTCCAAACCATGTGTCAATTTAGCATAGAAATGAAAAAGGTAGCAAGGGAGACAAGGCATGCCATCAGGTCCTGTCCACACTTTGTCAATCACAGTACATCCTGCTTTTTCCAAACGGCCTTCTCTGGCGGAGAGGCCCTTATCTGTAGGTCTGTTATCTCAGCCGTAGCCACAACTGTAGGAGCAGAAGTAGGGGTTAGTGAGGTGGCATGCAAGGCTGAAGACAATGGCAGCTTTGAGGCTGCTTTTGCAGCTGCATCAGCTCTGGCATTATCCAGAGAGATGGGTCAGTGTTGTTAGTGTGAGCATCACATTTACACACAGCAATTTGTTTAGGCAACAACACAGCATCCAAAACAGCAGACACCAACACATGATGAGCAATAGATTTCCAGATTTTCAGATCTGGGAGAGCAAGCAGAAGTTATCACAGCCACACAGTCACGCGGTTCTCCATCAACAGCCGTTGGTAGAAGAGTAGCAGGATTAATAACAGTACATCTCTTTATCTTAATGTTAGGCAATTCCAACAGAACAGCACTGTAACGCAATCACCTTGCAGCAGAAAGATGTGAAGTTTTCTGCTCGAGTAAGATAAGAGATACTGCATGTGGGACAAGCAAGGTCAAATCAGCATAGTCCAAAATATCACGTGATGCCATTACTGCTCTCTCAGCAGTGGCCACAGCTCTGAGACAGTGAAGCAGACCTGCAGCAACACTATCAAGTTTAGATGAAAAATAAGCTACAGGTCGTTGTTTCCCCCCATGTTCTTGTAACAGTACAGAAGTCATGTACCCACCCTTTTCGTCAACAGTCTGGGTAAATGGTCGTGTACAGTCAGGCAGTCCAAGAGTAGGGGGTGTTTGCAAAGCAAGTTTCAAATCAACAAAAGATTTCTCTGCGTCAGGAGTCCAAATGACATGATCAGATGCTTTCAGGCCTTTCCCATGAGCAATTGCTGCTAATGGTGCCTCAATCTCAGCATAATTAGGAACCCCTGCAGTAGCCCGTCATTCCTAAAAATGCCATAACCTGTTTCTTGGTTTCAGGTTTCGGGATCTTTTGAATGGCTTCAATGCGCTTGGATGTGAGGGTCTTTCCCTCAGGAGAGATCACGTGACCCAAAAATGTGACCTCTTGTGAAACAAACTGTAGCTTTGACAGGCTGGCTTTATGGCCCTGTTCAGCCAAATGAGTCAACAAGGCAAGGGTGTCTTTAACACAGCCCTCTCTGGTGTCACTCGCAACCAATAGGTCATCAACATACTGCAACAAAGCACTGCCTTCAGGCATTACAAGAGTTTCCAAACTGTCCATCAAAGCAGAATTTTAAATAGTGGGAGATTCCGAAAATCCCTGACTAACCCTCGAGAAAGTCGAGGCTGTGGCTGTTGATCTGCAAAATCTGGCATAATTTATTGCTCTTATACCACAATTGGTGCTCAGTACTGTCTAAAACAGATTTCTAAATGGAAGTTTGTCACTGGCATCAATTTTTACACTGCCAATCACATGAATATGGTGTATATAAGTGTCAGAATTTTTTTAGTTCCTACGTTCCCTGAAGGCACTGTCACTCATGATTCCACGCCCCTCTCAGTTGATGCCACGCCCCCCACGCCACATCAGGGTCAAAAGTCTGAAAAGATTTGAAAGTGGGAAAAAAAAGATCTGAAAGTGAAAAAAAGATTTGAAAGTGAAAAAATAAAGATTTGACACTGTAAAAACTAAGATCTGAATCTGAAAAGATAAAACATGCAGCTGAAAAAAATAAGACCTCAAATGTCAAAATATATATGGAAGTGAAAAGTGAAAATAAATTATTCATTCAAAACAATTACCAGAGTGAATCAAAATTATATTTAACCTGAAAAAACGTTTCATACACTTATTTTTATTTTGAATACATTGTTGTATTTTTCAAAATTCAAGATCAACACATGAATTTTCAGTTTCAAATTTTATTTTTTCAAGTACAAAACTTTTGACCCTAATGTAGCTCCACAGAAAAGACTTTTTCTGCGCAGTCCTCAAAACTCACCAGAAAAGACAGCGAGGTGTTGACAGCCACCAAGTTCGTTGGACCCCATTGGTGAAGGGAATCCCGGTTCTCAGACATCAGGCCCTCCTCTTAACCTTCCTTTGTGGGGGAGTTTGAGGTGTAAGATTTTGTGGTGGCAAAATTACAGTAAATGAACAGTTTAAGGAAAAGTCTTCACACATTGTCTGTCTTTCTGAGTTTTATTAAGCATTCATGAATGGACTCACACACAGATACAGCCACATGAACAGTCAGTGATTTAGTATCTCATTATTTTGACTTAGTATCTCATTATTTCGACTTAGTATCTCATTATTTTGATTTAGTATCTCATTATTTTTGAGATAGTAGGTCATTATTTTTGACGTAGTATCTCATTATTTTTGACGTAGTAATAATGAGATACTAAGTCAAAAATAATGAGATACTAAGTCAAATAATGAGATACTGAGTCAAAAATAATGACTTACTATCTCAAAAATAATGAGATACTAAGTCGAAATAATGAGATACTATCTCAAAAATAATGACTTACTAAGTCAAAAAATAATGAGATAGTATCTCAAAATAATGACATACTAAGTCAAAATAATGAGATACTGTCAAAAATAATGATACTATCTCAAAATAATGACTTACTAAGTCAAAACAATGAGATACTATAATGACTTACTAAGTCAAAAAATAATGAGATACTGTCTCAAAAATAATGAGATACTATCTCAAAATAATGACTTACTAAGTCAAAACAATGAGATAATAAGTCAAAATAAGTCATTATTTTTGATAGTATCTCATTATTTTTGACTTGGTAAGTCATTATTTTGAGATAGTATCTCATTATTTTGACTTATTATCTCATTGTTTTGACTTAGTAAGTAATTATTTTGAGATAGTATCTCATTATTTTTGAGATAGTATCTCATTATTTTTTGACTTAGTAAGTCATTATAGTATCTCACTGTTTTGACTTAGTAAGTCATTATTTTGAGATAGTATCATTATTTTTGATAGTATCTCATTATTTTGACTTAGTATGTCATTATTTTGAGATACTATCTCATTATTTTTTGACTTAGTAAGTCGTTATTTTTGAGATAGTATCTCATTATTTCGACTTAGTATCTCATTATTTTTGAGATAGTAAGTCATTATTTTTGACTCAGTATCTCATTATTTTTGACTTAGTATCTCATTATTTTTGACTTAGTATCTCATTATTTTTACTTAGTATTTCATTATTTTAAGATAGCATCTCATTATTTTCGACTTAGTATCTCATTATTTTTGAGATAGTATCTCATTATTTCGACTTAGTATCTCATTATTTTTGATTTAGTATCTCATTATCTTTGAGATAGTAAGTCATTATTTTTGACTTAGTATCTCATTATTTTTGACTTAGTATCTCATTATTTTTGACTTAGTGAGTCATTATTTTGAGATAGTATCTCATTATTTTTGAGATAGTATCTCATTATTTTTGATAGTATCTCATTATTTCGACTTAGTATCTCATTTTTTTGGCTTAGTAAGTCATTATTTTGAGATAGTATCTCATTATTTTGGACTTAGTATCTCATTATTTTGAGATAGTATCTCATTATTTTGAGATAGTATCTCATTATTTTTTGGCTTAGTAAGTCATTATTTTGAGATAGTATCTCATTACTTCGACTTAGTATCTCAATATTTCGACTTAGTACCTTATTATTTTTGAGATAGTAAGTCATTATTTTTTACTTAGTATCTCATTATTTTCGACTTAGTATCTCACTATTCTGACTTATTAAGTCATTATTTTGAGATAGTATCTCATTATTTTGACTTAGCATCTCATTATTTCGACTTAGTAAGTCATTATTTTTACTTAGTATCTCATTATTTCGACTTAGTGTCTCATTATTTTTGTGATAGTATCTCATTATTTTTGACTTAGTAAATAATTATTTTGAGATAGTATCTCATTATTTTGACTTACTAAGTCATTATTTTTGACTTAGTATCTCATTATTTTTTGATTTAGTAAGTCATTATTTTGCGATAGTATCTCATTATTTTTCAGATAGTATGTCATTATTTCGACTTAGTATTTCATTATTTTTGAGATAGTAAGTCATTATTTTTGACTTAGTATCTCATCATTTTTGACTCAGTATCTAATTAGTTTGACTTAGTATCTCATCATTTTTGAGATAGTATCTCATTATTTTTACTTAGTATCTCATTATTTCGACTTAGTATCTCATTATTTTTGACTTAGTGAGTTATTATTTTGAGATAGTATCTCATTATTTTTGACTTAATAAGTCATTATTTTGACTTAGTATCTTATTATTTTGACTTATTAAGTCATTACTTTGAGATAGTATCTCATTATTTTTAAGATAGTAAGTCATTATTTTGACTTAGTATCTTATTATTTTGACTTATTAAGTCATTACTTTGAGATAGTATCTTATTATTTTGACTTAGTAAGTCATTACTTTGAGATAGTATCTCATTGTTTTTGAGATAGTAAGTCATTATTTTGACTTAGTATCTTATTATTTTGACTTATTAAGTCATTACTTTGAGATAGTATCTTATTATTTTGACTTAGTAAGTCATTATTTTGAGATAGTATCTCATTATTTTTGAGATAGTATCATTATTTTGACTTAGCATCTCATTATTTTTAGTCATTAGATCTTATTTTTTTATTTTTTATCAAGTGGCAGAAATGGGCTTCCATAGTCACGGAATAAAGGGTCGTCACCGAAAAGTTTTCGTTTAAGTTTTAGTTGACAAAATTAACACTGATAGGATAAGCATCTATCCTGATATGACAGTGAAGCAGCGCGAGCAGCAAGCCGCCTTCACCGATGTCCAAAGTGCCCTCAGGAAAACTAAGCTGCATTACGGGATGGTGCACTGAGTCAAGCTGCTGATTACGTTTAAGAACAAAACTCATTCTTTCTTGGAGGCCTCGAAGGCTATGGATTTCTATAAGAAGGAGATAGGGCCGACGATGGTGTTGCATGATGTTCTTACATCCTCATCATGAGTGGAGGTAACTGACACAACTAACTGAGAGCGAACTGAATTAACAACACACAAGGATGTAACAGGTATGGACTTAATGTTTCTTGCTTGACTGTAGCTATAACGCTCACTCGTTTACTGTGTTGACGGCGATTATATGTGACTCTGAACTTCTATAGCCTATTTCTGGCCAGCTGGAAAGTTACTCAAACCTCTTGTTATAAAAAAAAAAAAAAAAAAAAAAGGTCCATATTGCAGAGGGGCTTTTTTTGTTTTTTTGTTTTTCTTTTGTTTTTGACTTTTTTTCTGTATATTGTACTTTTCTCCCCACTGTATTACTGTTATTATTATTACTATTATGATTTCGGTTCTTATATGTGCATATATGCTCGGTGTGCCAAATGTTCAGTTATGCCTCTGCCTCCTTTAGCGACAGTGGCAATTGTAACAAGTGTAGCTTATTTGCTGCGTTGGAGGCGAGGCTTAGTGAATTAGAAGCGCGGCTCCGCACCATGGAAAACCATTCAGTAGCTGCGGTAGTTAGCCAGCCCCCTGTAGCCGGTGCGGAGCCACATAGCATAGCCATAGCCTCTGCTAGCTGTCCTCCGGTAACTCCCGTTCAGCCGGGAGGTTGGGTTACGGTTCGCCAGAGGCACAGCTCCAAGCCGAAGCCCATGGCTCACCACCAGCCTGTTCATGTTTCCAACCGCTTTTCCCCACTCAGCGACACACCCGCTGAGGATAAAACTCTGGTTATTGGCAGCTCTATTCTGAGGAACGTGAAGTTAGCAACACCAGCGGCCATAGTCAAATGTATCCCTGGGGCCAGAGAGGGCGACATTGAATCAAATTTAAAACTGCTGGCTAAAGCTAAACGTAGATTCAGTAAGATTGTTATTCACGTCAGCGGCAATGACACCCGGTTATGCCAATCGGAGGTCACCAAAATTAATAGTGCCTCTGTGTGTGAATATGCAAAAACGATGTCGGACTCCGTAGTTTTCTCTGGACCCCTCCCAAATCTGACCACTGATGACATGTTTAGCCGCATGTCATCATTTAATCGCTGGCTGTCCAGGTGGTGTCCAGCAAACGATGTGGGTTTTGTTAATAATTGGCAAACTTTCTGGAGAAAACCTGGTCTTATTAGGAGAGACGGCATTCATCCCACTTTGGATGGAGCTGCTTTCATTTCTAGGAACCTGGAACATTTTATTAGTAATTTAAATCCCTGACAGCCCAGAGTTGAGACCAGGACAGAGAGTTGCAGTCCTATACGCCTCTCTGAGTTTCTAGTTCAGTTACCCACCCATAGTTTTCATAGTTTTATATAAACGGTGTCTGTCCCCCGACCACCTAAATTATTTAAATCTAAAATTAAACAAAGAGGAGTTGTGCATAACAACCTCATAAAAATTAAAACCTCTTCTGTGACAGAAAGACAAAACAGGAGAATTAAATGCGGACTGTTAAATATCAGGTCTCTTTCCTCTAAAGCAGTGTTAGTAAACAAATTAATATCAGATAATCATATTGATTTACTCAGTCTCACTGAAACCTGGCTGTGTCAAGATGAATATGTTAGTCTAAATGAGTCCACTCCTCCCAGTCATAATAATACCCACATTCCTCGAGGCAGCGGCCGAGGAGGGGGAGTTGCAGCCATTTTTAACTCTAATGTGTTAATCAGCCCTAAACCTAAACTAGATTATAATTCATTTGAAAGCCTAGTTCTTAGTCTTTTACATCTGACCTGGAAAACCTCGCAGCCACTTTTATTTGTTATAGTGTACCGTGCTCCTGGCCCGTATTCTGAATTTGTATCTGAATTCTCAGAGTTTTTATCCAGTCTAGTTCTTAAATCAGATAAAGTTATTATTGTAGGCGATTTTAACATTCATGTCATGATAATAACTCCCTGGCTACCGCGTTTATCTCATTATTAGACTCCATTGGCATCAGTCAGGGTGTACATGAACCCACTCACTGTTTAAACCATACCCTCGATCTAGTTCTGACATATGGAATTGAAATTGATAACCTAACAGCAGGGTTCAACGTTAAGGCTTTTTTTTTCGCTTGCCCAGTCGGGCAAGTTGGTCAGAGATCTACTTGCCCAAAGTCAGTTTTTACTTGCCCTATAAAAATTGTTTAATTTAAGCGGCTATCAAATAACAAAGACTGCAGTTATTTTTATGTTATATAATCTTTATTCACACTGTATTTATTAATTAAAACAATATATGTCATGCATTGTAGCTTAATTCCTATACAAAAATGACAGTGTCAGGGCTTAATGTGAAAAATTTGTCAATCGTTCTCCGTCTATAATTTTGCACCCTACTTGAGCCATGCCCACCTCTATTTATTTTTCACCCCTCTCTCCAGTTCTGCTGTATTAACACCAGGTTTAATATATTTTGCTTCCATCTCTCTGCCCTGCTCTACTCTACTTCAACGCTACTTAGCTCTCTCTCTACTCTACCAGTAGACTACCACATCCACCTGTTGCACAAAATGCACACAGCAGTGTTTCCTCTAGGATGGAGTTGTAGCAGCAAGGCGAAGCACACACATGAAAAATAATTTTCACATGCGTGAAACTTTTTTGTATGCTTGCAAAGCACAGCCTGCTGGGATGTTTCTATGTATCTACTGGCACCAGAAGGGCTCTTTAGGACTAAGTACATACAGTACATGTGTGCACAGTATGAGCAGGTGAAATGTCTGTCTAGCTTACATATGAGGTGTCTTAAGATTTAGGAACATACAATTTTATTGAATATAATAAAGTAAAAAGTCACTTGACATGCTGCTGTTTTGTGCTATGACCTATGTAAGTGTTGGAAGTTGTTATTTACGTGACAACACCTGAACGCAACACAAGCTCCGCATGAGTGCCGTGCTGAGCTGCTGTGCGAGCAGCGTGTTTGTCTGTGCGTAACAGCAGTCTGTTGGTTATTTACACACTGTCCATTTCAATAACTTTGTCAGCTGACAAACTGCATCGGACTCGGGGTCAGGTTTGGTCAGGAAAATGCGGCCCGAGCTGCTCTAGCATGCTCAGCTGTGTGTGTGGCAGAACTCCGCCGTGCGCGATACAGAGAGCAGAGGAGAATTGTTAACGAGTGACCATGTAGAGACAGAAATGACACAATGGCATAACACCATAAATAGTATATTGTTATGTTATTATATGAAGCGTCCGTCGCGCAAAATAATATCAACAGTCTTTCCACAGAATCCCTCGCTTTTGGGTCATTATTTGATTACTTTTGATTTCTTTTTACTCGATTACACGCCACTCAGCAACAGTTACTATACTAGATGTTTATCAGATAGTGCTGTCGCAAAATTTAAGGAAATGATTACTCCGTCATTAAATTCAATACCAAGTCCTTCAGTAACAGAGGTTTCCCGTACTGACTTTGAATTGATCATTTTGTTGATAGCGCCGTAGGCTCGCTGCGAACAACACTTGACTCTGTAGCTCCTCTTAAAAAGAAGTTAACAAAGCAAAGAAAGTTCGCTCCTTGGTATAACTCTCAAGTTAAAACAAATATCGCGAAAGTTTGAAAGGAATTGGCGATTAACCAAACTGGAAGAATCTCGTTTAATCTGGCCAGACAGTTTCAAAACTTATAAACGGGGCCTCCGCAATGCCAGAGCAAACTATTACTCAGCTTTAATAGAAGAAAACGAAAATAACCCCAGGTTTCTTTTCAGCACTGTAGCCAGGCTGACTGAGAGTCAAAGCTCTATTGAGCCTTGTATTCCTTTAGCCCTTAGCAGTAATGATTTTATGAGCTTTTTTAATGACAAAATTCTAACTATTAGAGGCAAAATTCATGACCTCATGTCCTCAGATAGTAGGCCTACCTATCTAACCTCAAACACAGCTGTAAGACGTAATATATATTTAGATTGCTTCTCCCCAATTTCTCTTCAAGAATTGACCGCAGTGATTTCTTCATCTAAATCATCAACGTGTCTCTTAGACCCCATCCCAACTAGGCTACTTAAGGAGGTCTTACCTTTAGTTAACACTCATATATTAGATATGATCAATATATCCTTATTAACAGGCTATGTACCACAGTCTTTTAAGGTACAGTACAGGCCAAAAGTTTGGACACACCTTCTCATTCAATATGGAGCCAGAACGGTGACTTTAAAATTTGGCATCCAAAAACAAAATTGGCATTGAAAACAAAGCCAGTACTGAAAAAGGAAACATTGGCATTGAAACATTTGTATTGAAAACAGTTGTATTGGCATTGAAACAAGTATTGGCACTGAAAAAAGAAACTAATTAAAATAATTAAAATCTGAAAATCTTATTATTTCATTTTATTGGGATTTTTTTGAAATTTTCAATGACAATCTTCAGATTTTTTCTTCATGCCACTTTTTTTTCAGTGACAGATTTTTTTACAATGTCAGTTTTTTTTCAGTGTCACTGATTTTCAGTTTCAACTTTCTGTCACTGTTTTGGCGTGGAGAGGGAGGGGTCTGAGGGGAGGGGCAAGTAGAGCGTGGTTTGCATATAATTTGCATATTGGCATACTGAAGACGTACGTCTCTTTTCCGAACCCGCCATCCGCTCGGAAGCCTCTGGCATGGTGGCTTTACTAAAATGTCCTGTTCACCGGGAACTTCCAAACCGCAAGTAAGTCTGTTTTTTTTCTCTGCTATTTACATGTTTATTCACATGCAACCTGGCCTGTTTGGTTAACTTTTAACGGCCGTCATGCTGTTTTTGTAGAGGTCTGCTGGAACATGTCAGTTTCTAACATTAACGTTAGCCGTGTTGGCTAACTTAACCTGTGGTTAATGCAGGATCAAAAATAAACACCCGCCAAGTGCCGAACACGGCTAAAAGTCGGTTTTGGCAGAAAAATAAATTAACGTCATGTGTCACCGGCCTGGCGGTAAATACTTGTTGCTGCCAAGTAATAATACATCACAACAGCGGCTAACAGTAACATAGCCTGGAACGTTAACATTGACATGATAAACAGCAGGGCTTCGGCTGTGTAATTTAGCTACTGACATCCCCAGCACACGCACACACACCATACAGCCTCTCATCTTTGAGCCGCTAGCTCAGCTTCAACGCAGGTAGTACACAATAACTCTTACAAGGGCCGCGAATTTGCTTCTGGTGACGATAAAAATGTTCCAGCGGACTCGGTTTCCAGCGCGGTCAACGAGAGTCTGAGCAGCTAACTTACTGAGCTGTGACTACCAGCTCTGCTTTTCTCAGTTTACCTGCCACTAGCAGATGAGCCAGAAAGTTAAATGTGGACCCTGGCTAAATGGTAGCTAATGTTAAGTCTCAAGCCCTGTGATGTTTTGCCGTTGTGTTTTTCACAAAGACCCTGGCCGAGTTAAAGTTAACTTTGAACGGCTGTTGTGCTGGTTTGGCAGCGGTCCACTGAAAGAAATGCTAAGTTAATAGGTGTTGGCTAGCTAATCTGTGGTTAATGCTAGTTAGCGTTAATTCTCCAGCCCTGTGATGTCTCTTTTCTTTTTCTTTAGGAGTTAGAGGCCAGTGTTATTGCTGCTGCACAAGGCCTCATAAACGTGCTAACGCAAAATATTCAGCAGCATCACACCCCAGCACAGCAGAATCCAGTGCAGTCACACGAGCAACAGAATCGACAAGCACAAACCCGGAATATTACTTCAGTTCAAGGGAGGTGTTGTTGAAGTTGAGAGAGATGGCAGATTCGCGACCCCAACAGATGACGGTAAGTTAATCAAAATATGTTTGCCTATTAGCTTTTATATATTTGGCTTTTTGCTCTGACGATCCAAGGAAATGACAAGTTTCTTTAAATAACATCTTTTGTTATTTCATGAATTGCACTGAGTTCTGCTTACCTCTCTGTAACAATTTGAAATCAAAATTAAAGTGTTGCATTTGCTCATATGTGGAAAGAGGGGTTTCTAACATTAAATTATTTGATTTAAATGTAATTAATATTTAGTTAAATGTGCGCCAATTCAACATTTCTATAGCTGTATGGCAGATCTAAGGTAGAGTAGCTTGTCATGGCAACTTGAGCGCTGATAAATGTGTCATCACATTAGTGTTTTGGTTTTTTTTAAATATTAATCACAGGAACCTTCGACTGTGAGGCAGTTCATGGAGAGAATGCTGAGAAGGCTTCAGGAAGTTCTTTGACGTCAGCCTGTGGATTTGGATTATTTACACTTTGTTTTAAGTCATGAAGTAGGACTTGTACGCTCTTTTGCCAATGTAGTAGAACTGCCTCAAGATGTTGTTCGTGCTTTATCTGACTTATTAAGACTTCTTCGTTTACAAGAGGAGAGTTATCCAGCTGCCACCTATGTAGAGGTTCTGAGGGGTGGTAGGGGACAGCCAAAACTTGCAATTTCTAAAGAATGTCTCCAAAACCTTATCGACATGCAGTTGCCCATCCCCTGTGTAGCTAAGCTCCTGGGTGTCTGCAAAAGGACAGTATATCGGCGGATGCATGAGTATGGACTATCAGTTACGGGATTATACAGCAATATCACAGATCTGGAGCTGGACAATCTTGTGCGCTCAGTTAAATTGAGGCTGCCGCACATAGGCTATAGAATGATGAAGGGCGAACTGCAAGCGATGGGACACCGAGTCAGATGGGAGCAGGTTTCAGCATCCATGCACAGGGTGGATTCTGCAGGGATCTTGGAGAGAATGGCACGTTTAGGCTGTGTTGGTAGAAGAACATATTCTGTCAAGGGTCCCCACTCACTGGTCCACGTGGACACAAATCACAAACTTATCAGGTGTGTGTGTGTATGTGTTATGTTTTACAAGAATATTGTTATAATATGTTCATATATTTATATGCATAAATGTTGAAATAGTTTGCAGAGTGAGTCTTGCTCAAGCTTTTACAAATAAGTTCTATTCATGTTTGAGGGATGCTGGTAGATGTTGTATGCAATTACAACATAGGCTATAGATTGCTGGAGCTGTATTACAACAAAACAAACTTTTGTAATACAGTTTATTAATTAAGCTGCACATACAGTTAGTTTGTGCCCCATTCTATAAAATTTCAACATGTGAATGGGTAGCTATTTAATGATTGGTGCTTAGTGACTCTTAATCCATTCCACACTGTGTGGATCAGCATGCATGCTGTAAATTAAGAACATTCCTGAAGAAGCCATGATCATTTTAGCATGGTTCTTTAAGGTTGTTTAATTCAGCGTTAGGCAGTAAATGCAGTAGTTTACCATTAAAAAAAACAGGATGAGGATGTCATACAGTCAGGAAAAGTCTGTTGTGCCACACATAATGAAACATGGTTATGTGTACAACATTGGTTTAACTGTTACATGAAATAAAGGAGGGAAAAAACAGTCATTTACACACTGAGGCTAGCTTAATTTCTCATATCATATTATAGGGGGATGTCCCGTCTAAAGTGCAGCTTTTACAAATAATTGGACTTCACTCTATGAGACCATCTCAAGAACATCATCTTGAATACTGACAGTTTTTCTTTAAGGTCTTTGCAGTTGTCTCCAGTGAATGTGTAGTTCTCTTTGGACAGTGTGAAATTAATTAATTAAGAAATTATTTAATAAAGCGATGGTAGATGTCTTGTATACCCCCCTAGTAAACCATCCATTTAATATTGTGGACAATATACCGGAGGATGCTGCCCATCTTGGCTGATTAAACCTTTTTGAATACCCTAATTTTTTTTATTGTAATTTGGTTAAAGCAGAATCATGAAGATAACTTTTTTTTTTACAGTATAACTGCACAGTGAGAAAAGAAACATGCAATTCTGTAGTGAAAAGATGCTAAATGTTACATGGGTTCATTGTAAGTTAACATGAAACCGGAAATACCTTGTATGAAAATCTGAATTGACCAACTTAATGATTTGTGTATGTAGAGCTATTATAATTTTAAGGGTTGATACACTTTCTGATAATTTATTTTTCCTTTCAGATATGGTATTGTTATCTTCGCTGGAATTGATGGTTATTCACGAAAGGTAAACATTTGACACTTTTTCAAAACAAAGCAATGGGGCTGAGCCTAGTATTACCATATTCTATTTAGTATGGCACATTCACGCAAGTATTTTGTTACTGTACTCTAGATAATGTACCTGGGTTCTGCGAATAATAACAAGGCATCAACAGCACTTGGCTTCTTCATGAGCTCAGTTGAAAAGTTTGGCATTCCATTAAGGTAAGAAAACAGCAAGAGCATGATTGTCTTTTTGTCGAAATTCATTGACTGAAAACATTTGACTTTTTCTCTGTTTCTTATGTCATAATTTAGAGTTAGAGGAGACCAAGGGGTCGAAAATGTCGGCATTGCTCAATACATGTTCACTATTCGTGGCTGTGGCAGAGCAAGCTACATAACTTGGAAAAGTGTGCATAATCAAAGGTAAATATCAAAGTTGTGTTTCTTTTAAGTAACCCTAACCCAAATCAGAAAAAAACAGTTTTTCCGCACATCAGTGTTTTTATTTACTGAAATGTCAGTCTGTCACTAACACTTTTGTTCTCACAAAATACAATGGAGGTGAATGTGATTTGTTTTTTGATGCCTAAAGCATTAAAGAACTGCATTGCAAAGACCATAATACCAACATCTCTGTCCTAGTAAATTTGGATAATTCACAGACTCGCTGTAAACAGTCTTCACCAGAAATTATTTATTTAAAAATGATTTCTGTCATAGAAATTCTTGGGAGCAAGTCAATTCTTATTGACAGCCAGCTGGGGAGACTTATAATAGTAATAGAGTGAACACTGCAGTACCAAACCAAAGCTGAAGGATACATCCTCACAGGAAGCATTTATCCTTCGTAGGCCTACAGAGATGCACTGTGTCCAAATTAGGTTATTGTTCACCACTTTATACATGTGTGAAGAGTCTTAGATTTTTGTTCAAATCAAGACACCATGCTTACCTAAGTTAACTTAAGTCAATGTTTCCCACATATAGACTTTACTTGGGCGGGCCACCCAGGTATATGAATGGCCAGCCCGGGTATATTTGGCGACCCATTCAACATTTTGCAGAGAAAAATAGAGAAGCAATCTATTATGTTACAATACATGCAACACTTTCTACAGAGAGTCTATCTGTAATGAAACAAAATATAGATGATCTCAACCTTGGGTTACCTAGGAAATGGATAGCAGTGCATCCGTATCAAGACAGTTGCGTCAGTCAGTTCACCAAGCAGGCAGAGAGGAGAGACCAAGTCTGACCTACATTTTGAGTGTCCCTGGCTGTGATTCTAATATTAATATTTTTTGTATTTTTGATCCTTCAGAGTGGAGCACTTATGGCATGACGTGTGGATGGCAGTAACAAGGGTATATTATGAGCTACTTCATGGTCTTGAAGAGGAGTGCCTACTTGATCCCTCCAACAGCCTGCAGTTATTCTGTGCCCAGTACATATTTGTACCATGCCTCCAAATGGACCTAGACACTTTTACAGCCGGGTGGGATAACCATCCTCTGCGAACGGAACAAAACCTGACTTCCAATCAACTTTGGACCATTGGATTTCTCCAGTATCCTGTGGCTGCTCCAGAGAATCTAGAGGTAGACCTCAAAAATGTTGAATCCAAGCTATGTTTAATCAGGTTTACCCATTGTGTCATATATTTTAAGATCTGAAACAATTGTGACAAATAATGCAAAAATAGATCAAATCAGAAGTCAAAAATGTTTTTAACGACAATGTATATTCGGTATTTTCGTACTCTCAACAAATAAATAATAAAATGAATTCTTTGAAGATCAAATGTGTGAAGTATACAAAAGGCAAGTGTTATAACAAAATTACTTGCCATTTATATGATTTGCAAGATCACTTGTTGGACAACCCTGACAGTTTGAGAGAAGATGCTCCTGCTGCTGCTGCTGCTGCTGGTGGAGTAGTTCTACCACCCATCCAGTGCCCTCTGTGGCAACAGGCTATGGCTGGACCGAGGGCAGCCATCAATCCTATCACTCCCTCCCAGGACAATGGAAGAGACATTTACAAGGCTGCGCTTGACTATGTAACATTTCACTCAAATTTGGCAGGATAACATGCAGTCTGCAATATAGAATAGATGTTCAACAGTTTTTGTGATTTCAAAAAAATTGTTTCTGATTCTTAGACAAATGAAATTGTAATTGCTTGCATGAATAGGTATTTGTGCAGAACTATTGTGGAGATTGTTTAGGATATAGGTTTTACTATGCAGTATATAAACAACTCAGTCTGTCATGGTAAAAAGAGATCCACTGTTTTATTCTGCTGTTACTTGTTTTAAACAACCAAATGTAACCTCCCACAATTTTATTGGCCAAACTTTTAAATCTAGTGTATGCAGATATTTTAAACTGGTGTCTTAAATACCATTAGACAGTTATCTCACACTGCATAACACATCTACCAAACTCAATATGTCATGTTTGATATTTTGGTAATGAAGAATTTAAAATAAAGCTATGTGGATTTGAACACTTTGATGCTGCATAATGTGCATCTGTATTGTGTTGGGCTCTGAAGTGAAATGCTGTTTTTTTTTTCTTTTCAGTGGAAAACAGCACATTAGTTCCATTTTACAGCATAATACTGTATACATACTCAAGTAAAACACTTCAGTTAATATTCACAATGAAAAAAATGATAAAGGCCACAGACCGCATTATATCCATATTTATTGTTGTCAAGTTAATTTTTGCTGACGATTTAGTAAAAAATCCAAACCCCCACAAAGTTGATTTCACTTGAATGACATGAATTTGCCTTACACATGTTGAAACTAATGCATATGTGGAAGACTGAACAATTTCAACTTTTCAACTTTTCAACAGTACAAGTAACCTTGTAATATGAGGAACAGCATCACATTTCAAGGTTCTATATTACATGTACATTTGTCAGTGCGCTGTAAACAAAATGCAAATACAGAGTTCTTAAATGACCTTTTTTCAAATAAATTGTTAGCAGTGATCCCAAACTAAAAAAACAATGCAATGGGAGAATCAAGTGTAAAGAACCGAACTGTAATATTGAGCTGTTTTTATGATTAGGGTTATGCTATCTGTATTTTTTTTATTAAGACTGTCTCAGAACAATAAATAGCTCACTGAACAGATTTAACAAAAATGCCAAAAAAAATTCACAATACTGGCTGACTTTCAAGTAAACATCAGTGGTCACAAAACATGACCTCTACACACGACCGAAGTCTCTACCCATTCTGATTGCTACTGTCATTATATCTCTGAACTCTGTGTATGTTTTCATATGTTCGACAGGAATAGTTATTGTATTTGTGCAGGCACTTACAAGTGGGAAACAAATGTGGTGACCAGGCATTTTCCCATTACAGTGGTGTTCAAATCTTAGATTTATTTTAAAATCTGCCCTCTCTGATGGAAGAAGGGGCTTGTGCCTTTGTCCAGTTAACCACTGCATTACTGTTGGGACAGACAGGCTTGCGTGTTTTTGTTGATTCCAGTGCCCTTCACTTAGCAGCTCCTCTTGGGTCAGAGGCTCACACATTTTCTGGTCTTCATTCTGACCCGCATGATAAAACAAATCAGAGTATTTCATTACAATGGAGTAAAAATCCAACACTGCAAGAAGCCAACCCTATTTACTAATTTGCACGATTAATCCCAAAGTCCTATTTCAACTAACCCTACTGCATTCATTTCTATTTGATATACACTGAAATAACTGAAAGATAAAAACAAAAAGGTAGGAATAGTCCTAGAATAATGTAATCCAAAAGAATACCAGGTATACAGTATAAAATCATTTGATTACATTTGTAGTGTACTATGTTGTCACCACAGGCATATGTTTCCATTCAACATTGGAGGGGACACATAAGCTTAAACAATATTCCTGCATTCTGGGAATTTATTTTTTTTCTTAAGAAACATGTATTTTGATCTATTACTTATGTCTTTGGGCTGTGGAGGGCAAAGTCCAGAAAGGCTCTAGTGAAGTTCAAAACTTGGACCATTTTGCCATAAGCATTGCCACCCACCACTACCCACAAAATTAATGTTTCTAAAAAGGAAATCTATTGATGGTCCTTTTTGGTGGAGTGCTAATATTCATCTCTCTAATCAAAGACTGTGGAATCATATTCTGCTCTACTCATTTTAGGTACCAGCTGTTTGCATGGCAAATTTGTATAGTACTTTAAAATGTGATAAAGACAGGTTAAGTCAAACCTGTGATTTCTAGGTCTTGTAGAAAGTCCTGAAGTAAGTTGATGATGGCATTTTCTCTTGCTTGCCTTGGACTTCCCTTCTCACTCAGCTCAGGCACTAGGATACTCATTATGTAATCAGCATCCGGCTGGGGGGGGGGGGTATAAAGGGGGGAAAAAAAAGGAGGAGGGTTGACTACACATATAGGAACACATAGAAACTTTGAAAAAGACCACAGGTCCACATTACATATGACTTCGTATTCTTCAGAAACAAAAAAGCTTAAGCAAAGCAATAACAGAAATTCATAAAAAGACAATGGTATAAATCATAAAGAGATGCAGCTCTACTACTACATCCTGTAGGGTTTCTAAGTATATTATCAAGTCATAGCAGTAAAGCAAATCTGGATGATTTAATGCCCAGAATCCTTACTCTGTCATCGTCCTCTTTGGGGACAAACAGGTTTGAGCAGAGAGTTTGATGCTTCCCAATCACATCCAGAAGGTTGTAGATCTTCATCCCATTTCTAATTTGCTGAAGCATAGGAGTTAGACGCATTGTAGCATGCAGAACAATGGCTCTATTGAGAACAGGGAACAAAGTTTGTCTTGATTTGCAGAAGACCCATAAACAAAAAAGGGAAATACATGCTTTTTTCCACACAACTAAATTAAGACTAAGACAAGGCTGTACAAATTTATATTTTAAGTTCAAATGCTGCATTTCTAAAAACAATAATAATACTATTCTGTTATAGTGGCTACTGATGCTGGGTGCATCAAAATGAATTATAGTACGGACCTTATGATACTGTCCTTTCGGTCCATCTTTAGCAAACCAGTGTAACCACAACTCACGATTTCATCTGTCAACTGTGTCAGATCAGTTGCTGCCTCCACCTAAAATTACAACGAACTTATTAACACTATAGCAATGAAATACTGTACACTAAGAAAAGCCTTTAATAGTCTTGCACAGTTGTTCATAGCAGATGTACTCACCCTTTCTATGAGTAAAGCATATTCAAGATCATCCACACATCTTTGGTCAGCTGCAGAGCATCAAAATCCCCTGTTGCAAGAAACTGGTAACACCAATTTCTGAAGAAGCATGGTGCTGGGCCACCCTGAGCTAGGCTGACAGAAAACACTTCTCCTGCAGTTCTGCATGTCATCAACAAACATTGCAGACATTGTAATTGTGACTTTTTACTTTTACTTGCATAAACTGCATAATGTAGGATAACTAGGAAACAATGCAAACCTGTAGAAACCATTTTCTAGGTCACACATAGAGTAGACAGGACTCTTTCCCTTCTTGCCATTGCCCTCAAACAATCGCCTCTCAATGCCATGCATCATTTCTAAATACAATAAATGATGACAGAAAACACAGTTCAGTAAATAAAAAAATATTGTACCTATGAACCTGATTTCAGTAGTGTTTGGTGCGAGAGATTGTCATAAAGGATACATTACCAGTCAAAAATTCTTTGCTTAATGCTCCAGTGTCGATTCCAGCTTCACCAATGAAATGTTTGTTGACAGGGGAGCCCTTCTTCTGTCTCTGCCACTGAATTAGGCCTCTTTGGACGAGGTTGTCCCGGGTGATGCAGATCTTAAAATCTTTGCTTGCATCTACTTGGCTTGCAAGCCACTGGAGGACATCATCGTCACTATTAAAAAGCAGCAAAAAAAAAAAAGAGAGAGAAAAAAATCAATTACTTAACTTTGAATTTAATGACACCGTAGGAAAACAAATGACTGATGAAAAAAGATGGGGGTAAAAAATCACCTAGACATATCGGCCATAGATACGCTTCCCTCGTGTAGCACACAGCTGTCTGTACTGTAGTTCAACATGCCCTGTAGACTGACAAGGATCAACAAAAACACATTAAAACATTCAATTTGTATGTAATATTCAGTACAATATATTAATGTTTATGTTTCAGCACACCTGAAAAACAATGGTAAAAAGGCATTCTACTGATGTTATTTTGGACCTATGTGTCAACCTAGATGCCCATTGAGTGACCTTGCCATTACACTCTTGTATTATCACAGCATTTCTTGTGCATTATGAAGGCTAAAACAAAGATGCAAATTATATTTAAATTAATCCCAAATCCCTGATATAGTGCACAGTAGATATATTACAAGGAGACACAGCTTTAACAAAGACAATATGTTGGGGAAATAAAATGTATAATAACATGATAGAATGGCAAACCTTTCCCCACACAGGCTTGCATGCAGAACAATTTCATCTGATGGAAAGCAGCCACAACATATAGGGCATTCCTTTCTATCCTGTAGACAACAGATATTCAAATCAATTGCACAAGGTCTCTGTCTGCAATTGTACATATCTTTCAAGATCTCAGCTCAAAATCATTACCTGGCCACAATCTCTGGACTCTTTGTTAGGGTGCGCAAGTGGTGAGTTTGTGACAGAAAGAACCTGGACCTCATTCTGCCAGTCCTGTAAAGTAACAAACAGCTGTATCCATGAATACATAAGAGGAGAAATAATCAATGCTACGACATACAAACAAACAATAAAAATTTCCGGACACTTTTTTGCAAACAGTGTATTATCTCAATTGTCTATAAAAAAACATCTGAGGAACTCAGAGCACTTCATGATGTTAAATTAAACACCTGGCCATCTTCTCCTGCACTGTTTGTTTTGTTGTTTGTGCTTGTCGATTCTGTTGCTCATGTGACTGCACTGGATTCTGCTGTGCTGGGGTGTGATGCTGCTGAATATTTTGCGTTAGCACGTTTATGAGGCCTTGTGCAGCAGCAATAACACTGGCCTCTAACTCCTAAAGAAAAAGAAAAGAGACATCACAGGGCTGGAGAATTAACGCTAACTAGCATTAACCACAGATTAGCTAGCCAACACCTATTAACTTAGCATTTCTTTCAGTGGACCGCTGCCAAACCAGCACAACAGCCGTTCAAAGTTAACTTTAACTCGGCCAGGGTCTTTGTGAAAAACACAACGGCAAAACATCACAGGGCTTGAGACTTAACATTAGCTACCATTTACCCAGGGTCCACATTTAACTTTCTGGCTCATCTGCTAGTGGCAGGTAAACTGAGAAAAGCAGAGCTGGTAGTCACAGCTCAGTAAGTTAGCTGCTCAGACTCTCGTTGACCGCGCTGGAAACCGAGTCCGCTGGAACATTTTTATCGTCACCAGAAGCAAATTCGCGGCCCTTGTAAGAGTTATTGTGTACTACCTGTGTTGAAGCTGAGCTAGCGGCTCAAAGATGAGAGGCTGTATGGTGTGTGTGCGTGTGCTGGCGATGTCAGTAGCTAAATTACACAGCCGAAGCCCTGCTGTTTATCATGTCAATGTTAACGTTCCAGGCTATGTTACTGTTAGCCGCTGTTGTGATGTATTATTACTTGGCAGCAACAAGTATTTACCGCCAGGCCGGTGACACATGACGTTAATTTATTTTTCTGCCAAAACCGACTTTTAGCCGTGTTCGGCGCTTGGCGGGTGTTTATTTTTGATCCTGCATTAACCACAGGTTAAGTTAGCCAACACGGCTAACGTTAATGTTAGAAACTGACATGTTCCAGCGGACCTCTACAAAAACAGCATGACGGCCATTAAAAGTTAACCAAACAGGCCAGGTTGCATGTGAATAAACATGTAAATAGCAGAGAAAAAAAACAGACTTACTTGCGGTTTGGAAGTTCCCGGTGAACAGGACATTTTAGTAAAGCCACCATGCCAGAGGCTTCCGAGCGGATGGCGGGTTCGGAAAAGAGACGTACGTCTTCAGTATGCCGATATGCAAATTATATGCAAACCATGCTCTACTTGCCCCTCCCCTCAGACCCCTCCCTCTCCACGCCAAAACAGTGACAGAAAGTTGAAACTGAAAATCAGTGACACTGAAAAAAAACTGACATTGTAAAAAAATCTGTCACTGAAAAAAAAGTGGCATGAAGAAAAAATCTGAAGATTGTCATTGAAAATTACAAAAAAATCCCAATAAAATAAAATAATAAGATTTTCAGATTTTAATTATTTTAATTATTTTCTTTTTTCAGTGCCAATACTTGTTTCAATGCCAATACAACTGTTTTCAATACAAATGTTTCAATGCCAATGTTTCCTTTTTCAGTACTGGCTTTGTTTTCAATGCCAATTTTGTTTTTGGATGCCAAATTTTAAAGTCACCGTTCTAGCTCCATAATTCAATGCGTTTTCTTTATTTTCATGAGTATTTACATTGTAGATTCTCACTGAAGGCATCAAAACTATGAATGAACACATGTGGAGTTATGTACTTAACAAAAAAAGGTGAAATAACTGAAAACATGTTTTATATTCTAGTTTCTTCAAAATAGCCACCCTTTGCTCTGATTACTGCTTTGCACACTCTTGGCATTCTCTCCATGAGCTTCAAGAGGTAGTCACCTGAAATGGTTTCCACTTCACAGGTGTGCCTTATCAGGGTTAATTAGTGGAATTTCTTGCTTTATCAATGGGATTGGGACCATCAGTTGTGTTGTGCAGAAGTCAGGTTAATACACAGCCGACAGCCCTATTGGACAACTGTTAAAATTCATATTATGGCAAGAACCAATCAGCTAACTAAAGAAAAACGAGTGGCCATCATTACTTTAAGAAATGAAGGTCAGTCAGAACACTGCGCTCTGAGAACACAGAGTTACTTGTGGTCCCTAAAGTCTACAAAAGTAGATCAGGAGCCAGAGCCTTCAGCTATCAGGCTCCTCTCCTGTGGAATCATCTTCCTGTTACGGTCCGGGAGGCAGACACCGTCTCCACATTTAAGACTAGACTTAAGACTTTCCTCTTTGATAAAGCTTATAGTTAGGGCTGGCTCAGGCTTGCCCTGTACCAGCCCCTAGTTAGGCTGACTTAGGCCTAGTCTGCCGGAGGACCCCCCTATAATACACCGGGCACCTTCTCTCCTTCTCTCTCTCTCTCTCGTATCCTATTACTGCATCTTGCTAACTCGGCCATTCTGGATGTCACTAACTCGGCTTCTTCTCCAGAGCCTTTGTGCTCCACTGTCTCTCAGGTTAACTCATATCGCAGCAGTGCCTGGATAGCGTGACATGTGTGGTTGTGCTGCTGCCGTGGTCCTGCCAGATGCCTCCTGCTGCTGCTGCCATCATTAGTCATACTTCTACTGTTATTATACACATATGATTATTATCACACATGTATACTGCCAGATACTAATATATACTTTCAACCAGGGATCAAAATTAGCAGTCGCCAGACGCCAGAGGCGACTAATTTTAACCCTTTGGCCAGTAAATGAAGTCACCTAACCAGCCACTCTGGCGAGTGAAAAAAATAGGGCCAAACTACTGTTGTTGTTGTTTCTCCCGCCCCTAGCTGTGTGTAGGCTACGTGATGTCATTGGTTGCGCGCTGGTGTCGTACAACACATCTTCAAGCCCACAACATGCCGCAAAGTGGGAGCTAGAACGTGAGCGTGCAGTTGGAGATCCACGGTCCGCCATTTCGACGCCCTAGAAAGGCTGATAAGGGGGTGCTGTGGCCGTGTTGCAGCCTTGCTGCCTGCTCTCTCCGGTTTTACGCCAGGCTCGGCTCGTTTCAAAGACTCCTTGCGAAGCACTCCAGTGACCGGATCTTTGCTCTCAAACCACAAAAAAAAATGTGATGGCACAACAGTCTCCTTCAGTACATTATTCTATGCTTTCTTTTGATTTTCACATTGGCTAGTCATCCTGTTTAATTTGTCTTCTGATTAAATGGGAACTGTTGAAACAAGTTGTGTAGAGCCGATACACTGCTGGTTCTGCCGGCCTGAATAGAATATAATGTCTATAGCCTTTACTGTTGTGTACAGCCTTTATAGACTGAGCTAAGTAGTGATGCGCGGGTCAACCCGTAACCCGCAGGACCCGCGGGACCTGCAAATGGACCTGTGGGTCGTTCAGCAGTGATCGTCTGTTAAATCGGTCTGTAAATGATATATGGCTATTACTGTCATGGCATCCGAAGGTACTGATGCATTGAGCAGGTGACAGTCCGCGGCCGTTTTCAAAACACACTTGTGTCACGTACTCCAAAAGAAACTTGTTGAAACTTTAAACAATAATTTATTGTACAAAACGGGGGAAACAAACGTTGACAAAAACGGTTCCATAATTCATATTAAATTCAAAAGATAACAAAAAAACAGCTACAAGTTAGAGGGAATAGTGATAAAGTGGTAAAACTTGGCATTGATCCACAGCCTCAGACGGATGCGCTCAAGCCTGCCGTGCGCACAAGCTCAGTTGGTAGGATAAGCCTACTATATTTTCACATTTTTAACAATGCAATTTAAAAGTTTGGATTTTTATTGATAACCTACATTTACCAACAACAAAAGACTACATTTAGCACCAGAAAAATATGTAAAAAAAAAAAAATAATAATAATATTACTAAAAAAATAAATAGTAAAAGTAAATAAAAAAATGAATATCGAATACCAAATTTTCATAACGAATACCTACCCATAGAAACGAATATTTGAATATCCGAATATTTGGGTACAGCCCTAGAAATAACTGACCAAAAATTTTGAAGTTTTTCACAATATTGTGATTTATTGAGATGCGCCAATATATAACAATGAGTTGATACATTTAATGTAAAGCTTATTAAGCAAAGTATGTTTTAATAAAGTATTTTAAACAATCAAATTTGACTCATTCCTTAATTCCACACAAAATTATGCTAATATTGTATTTTGAGAATTGCTCGAGTTTATTATGGTAATAACACACCAAAATGCTATTTATGATTTTTGGCTAATGAAAAAATTTTTTTGGCCAGTAGATTTTTAAAGCTTACTAGCCACTTGGCTAGTAAGCCAAAAAGTTAAGTTTGAACCCTGCTTTCAACATATTGTACCACAGTAGCCAGAACTATAACGATAATATTATTACTTTCATTAATGTTGTTGTAAGCTACTGTCATTACCGTCTGTCCTGCATCTCTCTCTCTCTCTCTCTCTCTCCCTCTCCCTCTGTCTCTGTCTCTCTTTCTGTCTCATTGTGTCATACGGATTACTGTTAATTTATTATGCTGATCTGTTCTGTACGACATCTATTGCACATCTGTCCGTCCTGGAAGAGGGATCCCTCCTCAGTTGCTCTTCCTGAGGTTTCTACAGTTTTTTTTCCCCCGTTAAAGAGTTTTTTTTGGGGGAGTTTTTCCTTATCCGCTGTGAGGGTCCAAAGGACAGAGGGATGTTGTATGCTGTAAAGCCCTGTGGGGCAAATTGTGATTTGTGATATTGGGCTTTATAAATAAAATTGATTGATTGATTGATATAAGAGGGAGTTATGTCGGTGGTGCTGCCGAGCGCTTTTTTTTTTTTTGTCTCCATGGTACTTCTTTGCAATGGGAAGCAGAGAGCAGGGGGTCAGAGAGAGGAAAGTTTTTTCGTCTGGATGTTAGTCTATTTTATAAACTTGACCTACTCTCTCAGGGTTATTTCAGGGGTGTGGGTGGATGAGGGTTGCAACTGGGGGTGGGACCTTTCCTTTTCTAATTATGTGCTCTTCGAGATTAACTTAGTGGACAACTGCTTCTCCATTATGATTTTTAGACCTTTTATGTTAATAAAGATTCAGTATTATCTTTCTAGCATACACAGTGACAAATTTAGTTGTTTTGTCGTGGAACATCCAAGGAATCAATAACCAAGCTAAAAGAGTTTGCTGTCTTGATATCATTGGCAGAAAAGGAGCAGACATTGTAATGCTTCAGGAAACTCATATTATGGAACAAGATATTGATCGGGTTGGGAACAATATTTATAAGGTTGTTTCCTCCTCCACCACTAATAATAAGACAAAAGGAGTGATTATATTATCACGTTCTAATCTGAAAATGCATATATTGGATGCAGGAAATGATGAAGGTGGTAGAATCGCTGATATAAAAGGGGTGTATTCTGGCACAAAAATAGCGTTTGTGGCAGTTTATGCCCCAAACACGTATGATCCAGCTTTTTTCACTCATTTATCTAATCTTCTAGCTGGTTTGTCAGACTATCAGGTCGTCCTTGGAGGTGATATGAATGCTGTATTTGACTCAGTAATGTATAGATCAAAGAATATAACAACAGTTGCTCCAGCAACTTTAGCTTTGAGGAATTTGTCAATTAATAATGCCTTGGTGGATATTTGGAAAATTCATAATCCTGATTTAAAACAATTTGCATTTTTTTCAGCAAGGCATCAAACATATTCAAGAATTGATCATATCTTGATATCTGCCAAAACAGCTCACCTGGTTAAAAAAGTGTACATTTGCCACATGTCTATATCTGACCATCACGCAAATATATGTAAGTTGGTTTTTCCTGGTAAACAAAATCGTGCATCCAGATGGAGATTCAACCTTACTTTGTTACAGAATGAGCAGTTTTGTGAACAGTTTAAGTTAGAGCTTAATGAATTTATTCAGATAAATCAGAATTCAGTAGAAGATCCAAGGTACCTATGGGATTCTATTAAAGGGCCACTGTATAAAATGGGTTGAAAACCATTGAAAACAGTGACATCAGTGGTCAAATTCTAGATTGCAGGGCTCACTCGCTCACCCCTCCCGTCGGGTAAATGACAGTGGCCTCGTAGGGACAAAAGCCTTGCACAGACACGAGTTTTTCAGGAGTAGGTCTATCTAGCAATGAGGTGAATGTTTATTTAGAAATCTAAACCAAGTTACGATATTGCAATGAATCACTCACGAGCAGGAGACCAGAGTAGCGTTTGGGAAAAGGCCCGTTTATTTGAGCACTCCGGTAACACTCCAGGGGGTAAAAGACTCCGTCCCAAACTCTGACTCTTCTAGCGTAACACACACACTCCATACACACATACTCGTTTACAATACCAAGCGGGTACCCCCTCCCCTCTCTGCTCCACCAATCTCCAGCCCGCACACTGACTGACAGCGTAGCCTGTAAACAGAGCTCAGCTGTTTATTTAGCCTAGCAATATCTCTGGACTATAGTAGCTGCAATGGACAACTTTGAACGTGATTTTGAAGAGTTTCTTGTAGCGGACACAGACCCAGAACCATACCTGTTTGAGACAGAGCATACAGATGAGGGACTTGGATGCTGAGCGGGTGAGACGAGAGGCTGAATCCTCTGCTCCCATTTGGCTGCACAGAATGGGATTCGGTGCTACTGCTACCATCGCTGGGGAGATATATCAGCCGCAGGAGGAAAAGCGCTGCAGAGAGTGCATCACAAGGAGTGAAGTTGCGTCTTCTTTTCATCGCAGATGACGGTTTGGGTTCATTTTTTCCTGTTGCGTGGTAAGTGTGGTCCATTCGCAAACTTTATAACTAAAAAACTTTTCACTACTCTCTATCGATGAACTACTAACACTCTCTGCTGTTTCCTCCTTCTTCCTTCCTTCTGCTGTCTTCGTTGGTTTATTTATACACGCGAAACGCGTTCTCTGGCTGGCTGGATTGTCCGCTAGGGCTGCCTTACATACATGGCGGCGCAAGATGGCGACCTCTCTAAAGCAAGGCCCTTGCTATATATATATATAATAGCATAATTATAAGGCTACGAAAACCAAACAAATTTTATTTTATAGCGATTATACACTTATATAAACATATTAATGGGTAGAATACTCAGATTCAGATACAGATTTGACAATAAACCATGCCAAATATTACACACTGGCCCTTTAAAGGTTTCATGAGAAACGCAATAGCATTTGCTTCAGGCTCTAACAGAGCTCAGCTGAAAAAGAGAATCAGATTTAAAATCTATTCAGTCAACATTAATTATAGAACTGCAGAATAATTTTGACTCTGAAATAGAGAAAGAATTATGTAAAGTTAAAACAGAGTTAAATGCACTTTCTATGCAGAGAGCAGAATTTTTAGTCCACAGAGTGAGACAGACTGCTTATCTTGGAAGTAGACCTAGCTTTCTGCTAGCCAGCAAAATGAGAAATAATGACAATCTAGCCCATATAAAATCAATTAAGTGAGAAGATGGAGCCCTGTTACATGATCCAGAATTAGTAAATCAAGAGTTTCTGCAATTCTATAAGAAATTATATACTTCAGAGTCACAATGTACAAGTAAAAAGTTGGATACTTTCTTTGCTGATCTCAATTTACGTACATTATCTGCTGCTGATTTTAATTCTTTAGAAGCCCCTTTAACTCTCACTGAACTGTACAATGCACAAAAGGAGATGAAATGATTCAAACTGCTATTCAGGAAGGGCGTTTTCATAGAGATGTTAGTACAGCAATCATTTCCTTGCTCCACAAGAATGGTAAAGATAAAGATGTTCAAATTGGCGCCCTCTATCTATTATTAATGGGGATATTGAGCTCTATGCTAAGGTCTTAGCTCGTCGCCTTGAAACCACTTTGCCTGTATTAGTCCATCCTGATCAGACAGGATTTATTAGAAATAGAATGGCTTCTGATAACATAAGAAGACTTCTTCACATCATCCATTCAGCATCATCCGTATCTTCTCCCTGTGCACTGCTGTCAGTTGATGCTGAAAAGGCTTTTGTTCGCCTTGAATGGCAATTCTTATGGTACACTCTACAGAATATGGGCTTTGGTACTAATTATTTAAATATGTTAAAAAATGTATATAGTAATCCTACAGCAATGGTTCTAACAGGTAGTCAGTGTTCTCTTCCCTTTACTATCGCTCGAGGCACTCGTCGAGGATGTCCGGCTTCTCCACTACTGTTTGCTCTATCACTTGAGCCTTTAGCACAGAAGATTCGTAACTGTCAGGAGGTGAGGTAAATAGCGGTGGGGGGTCGAACCATAAGATAGCTCTGTATGCAGATGATTTATTACTATTTCTTGATCATGTTCCATTATCAGTCCCAGTAGTTCTTAATATTTTTAACGATTTTGGGTCAATTTCTGGCTATAAAATCAGAGATACCAACAGTGTCAAATTTCAGGTATTTAGGACGAGATATATATCCTTCTCTGGATGCTATTGTAAAGAAGAACTATAAACAGCTATCGAGATACATAAAGGACGATCTGAATAAATGGACAAATTTAATGATACCCTTATCTGCTCGTATTTCTATTGTAAAAATGAACATACTTCCAAGAGTAAATTTTTATGCTAATATGCTTCATCTACCCCCGATAGCTGTTTTTTGGGAAAGGATTCAAGGCCAGATCTCTAACTTTATATGGAAAAACCAAAAACCAAGAATTAAAAATAGAATTCTTCAATGTGACAAAAAGTCTGGTGGTTTAGGTGTACTGTTGAGCTTTATTATCTATCCTTTATGCTTCGTCCTTTGACAAGGTGGTTGAATCAAGATTTGGATGTTCCCTGGGTTGATCTGGAAAAACAGGTTATATTCCCATATACCTTTAAAGATATTATTTTCTCGCCTTTAACCGATATTTATTGTCGTATTCATTTTGGACCTTTAGTTGCCCATTCAGTTTTCGTTTGGCAAACTGTCAGTGGGAGACTAAATGGCATATTGACACACCAATTTTTAGGAATAATCTATTAAGAATAGAAGGGAAACCTATTATTTTTCCGCCATGGAATAAAAAAGGAATTCACACACTCTCAGATATAATGAACGACGATGGACTACAGTCTTTCCAAGAATTAAAACAGTCATTTGATTTACCTGGATCCTTTTATTTACAATTAAGAACAGCAATGCGCACATATGGCGTACCATTGGGGCAAGCTTTACCTATTCATCCGTTGGTGGAGGTAATTCAACATTTTTCTAGAATTGGTGGACTTGTGTCATATATATATAAAAAACTGCAACAAAATTTGAATGCTCCCATGGGCATTGTTAGAGTATGGAATACTGATCTAAAAGACTATGGACAAAATATAAACTGGAAACGAGTGTGGAACAATATTTCTCTAACGTCTAGTAATTACAATCATCAGTTAATCAATTACAAAGTTATCCATAGGTTCTATTTATCACCAAGGAAGTGTTGCCAACTTGGAATAACAGCAAGTCCTGTTTGTTCTTTGGGTACATCCCAAGTCCCTTAAAATGACTGCTAACCACCTTACCTAGCCACCTTACCTAACTGTTTAGTCCCTCCCACTTAGGAAAACATGCAAGGAGTCAGGAGTTAGGAGTGAAGAGCGAGGATTGCTGATTAAGAGACATGAGACGGCCTTACTCTGAAGTGTCACGTAAAGCGACGTCCTTTTCTGATGACGGTTGCACAGCTGGATCTGCTGCATAACGGAGCCAGCGTTTGGCGTACATCCCAAGTCACATTATATTCGCTGATCAAAGCCGTAACTCCCACCCCCCGCCGTCATGACTTTGGTCACACACTTTTGCATGTATTACCATTGTTATTGAGTCATTTGCCGAATTAAAGAACGGTCTGTAGCCCTGCCACTGTCACTGTGATGAGCATCATTATCATTATTATTATCATCATCATTATTATCACTATTATTAAATCTACTCGCCATCATTCAACAAGTCAGCTGCTGAGTGAAGACATATCAGACCTGTCAGTCTACCTCAATCAATTCACTTTTATTTATAAAGTCCAATATCACAAATCACAATTTGCCTCACAGGGCTTTACAGCATACGACATCCCTCTGTTCTTAGGACCCTCACAGCGGACAAGGAAAAACTCAGCCCCAAGAAAAACCTTTAATGGGGGAAAAAAACGGTAGAAACTTCAGGAAGAGCAACTGAGGAGGGATCCCTCTTCCAGGACGGACAGACGTGCAATAGATGTCATACAGAACAGATCAGCATAATAAATTAACAGTAATTCATATGACACAATGCGACAGACAGAGAGACAGAGACAGAGACAGAGAGAGATGCAGGACAGACGGTAATGACAGTAGCTTACAACAGCATTAATGAAAGTAATAATATTAATTAATATTAATAATTAATATTACCTACAAGCTATTAAACATTATTCCACTCACATGACATGCAGGACAAGTAATGATGGGCAAATGTGTCTGTGTGTTTGTGTGTGTGTGTGTGTGTGTGTGTGTGTGGGGAGGTCAGGAGGACTTTAGGTTCACGCTTTGGGTTGTTGGGTGAGAATTGTTTGTACTTTTCACACTTTGTACTTTTCATTAGAACTCATCTTTTCACCCTCTGTAACTAATATAATTAACGTGTTGAAACTTTTTCATGTCACAAAATAGTTTTTTTGTTTAGATTTCTGCAAAGAAACCTAAATAAACTGAATATTTATTTAATTGCTCTGTGTGTGTGTGTGTGTGTGTGTGTGTGTGTGAGACAAAGAGACTTTGATGATGTTTCCAATTTAACCTCCTTTCTACATCACCATATCGTGATATTGTGAATCATGTCTGGCATGTCTCCTTTTCCCCCTCCCAACATCCTGACTCCCACAACATTCACACTGGCGTTCACCCCTAAGGAAGAAGTGGTGTGAATGCCTGAACATCAGACATTGTTATTGTACACTTTTTTTAACCTCCCTGTTTAGTTCATCAACATGCTTGCTGTAGGTCCACGGTGGTCACAGATGGGCGAGACCTTGCGTTCACCCCTGAGGAAGGAGTGATGTGAATGCCTGAACATCAGACATCATTATTGTACACTTTTTTTAACCTCCCTGTTTAGTTCATCAACATGCTTGCTGTAGGTCCACGGCGCTCACAGATAGGTGATATCTAAGAACAGACATTGACGGATCTTAGGTGAGTGGTGGGGAGCTAAAATAGGTGAAAAGGCTGCTGGCCATCACATTTTGACAGAAGTCTCCAAAAAGGGAGGGGTGAATGGGTCAGTGGGGGAGATAAAATAGGTGAAAAGTAGGGCTTGGCGATCATACGATCTCAATTCGTGATCGCGATAAAATTTTGATCAATCTCAATTATCAGCATGGGACGTTTTGAATCGATATCATATGGCAAAAGTAAGCACAACAACAGCATATCAGAGTCTGCCAGCTACCGTATGCCATGCAGGCAGGATACGCCCACTTCTCATTGTAAGCGTGGCTACAGTTGTGACGGGAGGTAAACAGAGAGAGAAGTTGGAAAAAGGAGAAAAAAATGAGTGAAACTGAAGTCGATGATGGCAAAAATAATGCAGAACGTGAAAGCGACATCACTATATCATCCGGAACTGAAGATATTGTTGAAAAAAAAAAAGACATGACGCAACGTCAGTTGTGTGGAAGTGGTTTGGATAACGTTACCTCAAAAGTGACGAGGAGCAGATGAAGCCGGTCTGCAAAATATGCCGGCGTTTCCAACCAGGTCGGGAAACACCACAAACCTTTTCAATCACCTGAGACAGCACCATCCCAGGGACCACACAGAGAGTCCTAACTATGCGGCCTCAAGTTGCCCCAACTCCACACACAGCCTAGCAAGACCCCTTCATCTCCTGTTAGCGTCGCTAGCGGCAGCTTAGCAAAACAACAGTCTATCCAGTCGTGTTTTGCAGCCATTACCCCATATGAGAAGCATTCAAAGCGGTAAGTTTATATACAATGTTTCAATAAGTTAAAGCTTTTATTTGACACTGCTTCTCGTTCTCTGAGTTTACATATGGCTAAAGGGGAAAAAAACAACCGTAAACGGACAGCATGATTAGTGTTGCATTCAAGGTCCGAGGTCCAAGGTTTATGTTATAAAACTTTTATTGTTAAGTTTCAATGAATCTCTTGTTTCTTCAAGCTCCAATCAGGATGCTCCCCGAACTGGCAGAATCAGCAAAAACTACATATCGTGATAAAAATCGAGATCGATCAATATGAAAAAATATATTGTGATAACATTTTTTGCCATATCGCCCAGCCCTAGTGAAAAGGCTGCCGGCCATCACATTTTGACATAAGTCTCCACAAAGGGAGGGGGGGGATGGGTCAGCGGGGGAACACCCACTGACTCATCCAGCACACCCTATGATGACGTCACACATCCGGACTCCGGATGTCCGGAAAGGGGGGGGGGGGTCATTTGGAGGTGGAGGTCAAAGGTCCCTATCCATCAAATTTTTGACATAAGCAGTATCCTATCTTCTCTTCCTTCCTCTCCTTCCTGCATGCTTTGGACCATAGGATGTGTGGGTCGCTCCATCCGAGGCCTGTCCGCCCTGTCTGGACCATGCCCACGACTTGTTGATATTGCAGTCTTCCCATCACCTTCTGCACCTCCTCCTTGGCCCTCCATTTCCTTCCATCTCAACTCTAGCCTTTGCATCAGCCACTGCCCTGTTGGAGGAGTCCCTTAACTCCATCACCAGCCTTGCCTTCTCCTGCCTGTAGCCCAGGGTGATGGATTTCAGGGGTAGCTGGAGTGAGTTCCACCCGTACAGGCCAGCAGCTGAGAAGCACCGTGGTAGGCCGAGCCATTTGCGGATGAAGGAGTTGGCTTTTGCCTCCATCCGGTTTACGGCTGATGAGGTGACTTCGCACAGCTTCAGAGGCCACAACACCCTTGGTTACAGGGTGAAGTGATAACACCACACCTTGTACTTTCCAGGTAGTTGGCTTGCGTCGATCTTGGACAGACCTTCTGACAGCTGCCGAAGGATGATTTTCCCCATATCCTTGTCTGAGAGACCAGATGTATAAAGTCTTCCCAGGCTTCGGATGGGCTGATCCACGATGCGGGGGATGTCTTCCCCGCTGATGGTGAAGGCGACTTTGTCATTTCTCTCCCCCTTTCGCAACGAGAGGCTCCTTGACTTCTGCGGCTTGAACTTCATCCTGGCCCAGGTGATCAGCTCATCCAGCCTCTTGAGCAGCCTGGATGTGCATGGGGCGGTTCGTAGCAGGCAGGTGATGTCATCCATATAGCTCCTTAGGGGCGGGAGCCTCTGGCCTGCAGGCAGTCGGACCCCGCCCACCACCTGCTTTGCCCCGATCAGGATGACCTCAAATGCTGCCACGAAGAGGATGGGGGAAATGGAACATCCCATTGCGATCCCTACTTCCAGTTGTTGCCAGCCAGTGGTGACCTTCTTCAGTGCAAAGCACGTGTGCATGTCCTGGAGGTAGTTCATGATCATGGTCCTGATGTTGTCTGGGATGTAGAAGAATTCCAGAGCGTAGGCTATGAGCTGGTGTGGCACTGACCCATAGGCATTGGCTAGGTCTAGCCATATGACGTGCAGATCTTTCTTCTCCCTCTTAGCGGTCTGGATCTGTTCCCAAATCATGGAAGCATGCTCTACACAGCCAGGGAAACCTGGAATCCCGGCTTTCTGGCAGCTAGTATCAATGTAGTTGTTCTCCGTGAGGTAGGTGGTCATTCTTCTTGCCATCACGGAGAAGAAGATTTTCCCCTCCACATTCAGTAGGGCTATGCTCCTGAACTGCTCAATGGTCTTGGCGTTCTGTTGTTTGGGAATAGAGACTGCCACTGCCCTCTGCCACTCGGATGGTATGCTCTGCTTAGCCCAGGTGATTCTCATCAGGGTCCATAGCAGCTTCAGCACTCCTGGGCAGTTCTTATACAGCTTGTATGGTATTCCGTTCGGGCCTGGTGCTGAAGCAGATCTTGCACGCTGGATCACCTGCCTGACCTCACTGAGCTTGGGTGGTGATACGTCAAACAAGGCTAATGGTTCTGAGGGTCTAGGCACATACCCTGGCGAGCCTAGGGGGTTGTTCCTTGCTGGGTCACTGTACTGAGTGCGGATGTGCTCCTGCAGTTTGTCTTTGGAGATATCCAGGGTTCCACTTGTCTTCTCCTCAAGGAGCCCGCGTGCATGCCGGAATGGATTCCTGAAGAAACTTGATCTTCTCCTTCCTTTTTCTCTGTCTTCTGATGCGTTCTGCCCTCCGGAGGTTAGCAAGGCGTCTTCTGATCTTGTCCCAGAGAACTTTTAGGCCCTCCTTCTCTAGGGATGGGACGAAATATCGTTTGACGAAATATCGCAATACAAAATGTGACGATATGCATCGAGTTTCAAAAAAATGGATCGCGAAATGAAGACTAGATGGCACTGTAGTGAAAGTGAAAGTGAATGCATATGCTTACCCCATACTTGCCCCCCTTGCCAAAGCCTATCTTTGCATTCCTGCTACTTCAGTCCCAAGTGAGCGTGTCTTTTCCACCGCAGGAGACATTGTGTCTGCTCAAAGATCACTGATTACACCAGAACATGAAAAAACAGATAACTGCTCTGTGTTGTAGAGTGTAGATCCAAAAATGTATCGGGTGCTCTTGGAAAAAAGGAGGGAACTCCAAAATACTGCAAACAGGAAAAGAATCCAGGCACTCCAAACAAAAATGAGAATGAGGAAGGAAAGATTAGATTAAAAAGCCTTTAATATAATGGCCAACTCATTAAAAAGCCAACATGTTTCGACCACTGTTGGTCTTCATCAGGGCTGGAGAAACAGATGCACCAGGGTGTGGTTTCATCTATAAAGCAGCAGCAGCCAATGAGAAACTGTCACATGACACAGTTAAAGACATGACAGGTGAAGCCAATGAACCATGATAATAAATCACAGAGAATGAGAAAACAAGAAAAACACACAAAACATAACCAAAAGAAACATCAAACTTAATAAAATACCCATGAACCAGTGTTCAACATATGTTCAAGATATGATAAACATATTAAACATATTAAACATAACAGAAACATTAAAGGAAACATGTAAGGTCTATATCTTCATTAAGACCAGAATATTTTAATGCATCCAACTGATGAATCCAAAAAGCTTCCCTTTGGTTAAGTCTCTGTATTCTGTCACCACCCCTAACCGTAGGTTTAATGTGCTCAATGCCCTCAATGCGCAGTAAGGAGTCATTGGCATTGTGATATTCACTAAAATGCCTGGCGATGGGGTAGTCATGATTTTTAATTCTAATGGCATATTTATGCTCAGCTAGACGATCTCTCAGGCGTCTTTTGGTGCGGCCTATGTAGAAAAAACCTTCCTCACATGGACAGGACAGGCAGTATATAACAAAAGTAGTGTTACAGTTAATGAAATTACTTTGTTTATAAATCCTGTTTGTATTTACATCAACAAAACTTTTAGTTTGCAGGACATTATCACAGTGAGGGCACCGCATACTTTTAAAAGTACCCACCGGCTTGGTCAACCAGGTGCTTTTTTTACTTGCTTTTTTTGACAGTTGCATACCACTCTCTTCAGGAAAAGAACTTCGCGCAACACTATTCTTAGAGCAGATTCTCTTCATCCTCACCACCTCATAGAAAATATTCCATATGGTCAATTCCAACGCCTACGGCGCATTTGTGATCGAGAGGTTGATTTTGGTGAACAAGCAGAGGCCATGTCCAGTAGGTTTTTAGATAGAGCTTACAAACCTCGGGTGATCAAACAGGCATTTGACAGAGCTCAGTCACTTGAGCGGGATACTCTTCTTCATAAAAATAGACACAAACCTGTACATCAGTCTCGTTCTTTTTTTGTTACTACATATAGTACACATGCTGAACAAATTAAACGGATTATTAAAAGTAACTGGGCCATTATTGAGAGTGACAATCTGTTGAGTCAAGTGTTTCCTCAACCACCTGTCATTTCTTTTAGACATGCCCCCACTCTCAGGGATAAGCTCATGCATTCATATCTTCCAGCAGATAAATAAAGCACCTGGTTGACCAAGCCGGTGGGTACTTTTAAATGTATGCGGTGCCCTCACTGTGATAATGTCCTGCAAACTAAAAGTTTTGTTGATGTAAATACAAACAGGATTTATAAACAAAGTAATTGCATTAACTGTAACACTACTTTTGTTATATACTGCCTGTCCTGTCCATGTGAGGAAGGTTTTTTCTACATAGGCCGCACCAAAAGACGCCTGAGAGATCGTCTAGCTGAGCATAAATATGCCATTAGAATTAAAAATCATGACTACCCCATCGCCAGGCATTTTAGTGAATATCACAATGCCAATGACTCCTTACTGCGCATTGAGGGCATTGAGCACATTAAACCTATGGTTAGGGGTGGCGACAGAATACAGAGACTTAACCAAAGGGAAGCTTTTTGGATTCATCAGTTGGATGCATTAAAATATCCTGGTCTTAATGAAGATATAGACCTTACATGTTTCCTTTAATGTTTCTGTTATGTTTAATATGTTTATCATATCTTGAACATATGTTGAACACTGGTTCATGGGTATTTTATTAAGTTTGATTGATGTTTCTTTTGGTTATGTTTTGTGTGTTTTTCTTGTTTTCTCATTCTCTGTGATTTATTATCATGGTTCACTGGCTTCACCTGTCATGTCATTAACTGTGTCATGTGGCAGTTTCTCATTGGCTGCTGCTGTTTTATAGATGAAACCACACCCTGGTGCATCTGTTTCTCCAGCCCTGATGAAGACCAACAGTGGTCGAAACATGTTGGCTTTTTAATGAGTTGGCCATTATATTAAAGGCTTTTTAATCTAATCTTTCCTTCCTCATTCTCATTTTTGTTTGGAGTGCCAGGATTCTTTTCCTGTTTGCATTACACCAGAACATGTTGATATGTTAGTTTTTCTGAAGAAGAACCAGTCGTAGGCCAGGGCCATGACCTAAGAGAGGCTGAGATAAGTTAACCTAGGGATAGAGCACTAAGGGAGTGTTCTTATTTGTGTTTGAACTGTTAGGCCTTGTGTTTCCCTGTTTGTGTGCAACTGAAACAAAAATAAATAAGTTGTAATTACGCAGTAATATTTTTTCATCTTTTTTGATATCGTATCATGACTTATCGTATTGTGACCCTGGCATATCAAGGTGTATCGTATCGTGAGTTTAAGTGTATCGTCCCATCCATATCCTTCTCAGTCTCCTCTGCCTTCCTCCAACGCTTGCGGAGCTGCCTTCTGCTTGCCACCAGGTCATCGATCTCTTTCTCCCTCCTGCCCTTTGATCTTATTGCGGCTTCTCTGATGGTCACCTTGCCATACCTGTTGCTGCATTCTTCATACAGGATTTCCCCGAACAGGTTTAGCTTGGATACCACTGACCCGTGCAGAGCATTTTGCAGCAGCCCGCTCAGATGTTCGTCCAACTTTCTCCACTCCTCAGCCTTGTTGGCCTTTGGCCACTTGATTTTGTTCCTTCGGAGTGGGTTCAACAGGTTCCTGGCCCTCTGGCTTGACTCCGTTCTTGGGTCACTTGGGGGTGCTACTGGGTTCACTTCTTGGGGTTCATCAGCATCCCTTTCTTCCTCCTCCCTCCTTTCCTCCTGTTCTACCTCTGCAACATTGGGCCCATTGGCGCTGTGGTTGTCGAGCCGGCCTTGGATCCCATTTGTCTGACCTGCCCTTACCGGGGCAGTGCAAGGTTGCATCAGGCTACCACCACCACACTTCTTCTTTCCCATGTGGATGTGAAGTCCCCTCAAAGTTGTTGTTTTTTCCCAGCCACACCCACACTTTCTTGGAATCTTCTCTTTTGCCGATATCCTTACGTTCGTTACCGTGTGGTCCGTCCTTGTTGGCCCTTCTTTCATCCTGCCTCTCGGAGGGCCTTCGGGTTGTTTTCTTTGTTTCTTCTTCGTAGTAGATTTTGGGTGTCCTCCTCTTGGAAAACTAGAGGGTAGGGTTACTAGCCCGCCTCTCCCAGTGCAGTCTATCCTGCTGCCACCAGTCTCTCCTGGTTGTCCTCCAGTCTTCCCTGGACTCCAACTGCTCTATTCACAGTAGCCACTGTCTTCAGAAATGCATTATTCATTACAGCGAGGTGGTCTTTCTGCTGGGCCTTAGGCCTGTTGCACCTCCAACAGTGCCTGTGGTGGACTGTGCATGGCAGGGGCGTCCTCTTCCCTGAGGCAGGCCTACACCTGACCGCATACCACAAGGTTTTGCTGCAGGGTCTTCAGCTGGGGACCACCGCTCATTGACGTTTCGCCCCTTATCCCAGAACATCTCCTGGTGGTGGGGCAGTGAACAGGGACGTCTCCCTGACACCCCCTGCAGCAAAACCTAGTTGCATGTTGCTCCCCAAGCCTTGTCTCGTCGTTCGTTTCAGCCAGAGCCAGTGGCTTGCTTTCTCAGCTTCCTCAGAGAGCTCTTTGGTGGATCTGCTCAGTGTGGCTCCACGTAGTCCCAGGTCCTTGAGCAGGCATGATGTTGATCTGCCCACAAAGCCTCTGGCTCCCAACTCCACCGGGTACAGCCTCACACTCCATCCACTTTCTCTGCACTCTGCGACCAGGTCTGCATACTTCGCCTTCTTTCTCTCGTAGGCAGCTTCCAGTCCGTCCTCCCATGGCACTGTCAGCTTGATCAGTATTGCTAACTTCATGGCTGCAGACCACAGCACCACGTCTGGTCTTAAGGTGGTGCTCCATATCTCCTGTGGGAACTGGAGCTGCCTACCCAGGTCTACTTCCATCTTCCACACCGCCCCTGGTGTTAATAGCTTGGCGGGTGGTCTCTTGCTGGTATGCATTGCGGGTTCCCCCTGCCTGAGGAAGTGGATCCTGCATCGAGTGAGGTTTTAGCTCACTCACACCAGCAGTACAGGGCCTCAGAAATGTGGCTTTGCAGAACAGGATGGCTATGGATTTAGTCCTGGCCAGCCAAGGGGGGGTTTGTCACATTGTGGGTACTGATTGCTGTACATACATACCTGACATCACTGACAACATGACACATGTGGTTGCTCATCTTAATGATCTGTTACATCTGGAGAAGAGCTGTGACTCTAAGATAAGATAAGATAAGACAAGATAAACTTTATTGTCCTGCAAGGGAAATTCGTCTTGGGCAGTATAGTGCATATTTACATACATACATACATACATACATACATACATACATACATACATACAATCAACACAGACAAGTTGCCAACATAGTGCGCTGACTGTGTTACAGTTGCAGACTACTGTTGCAAGAGTAGTGCAACCATTTCCCTTGTTTGTAGGGTTACAAACAAGGGAACTACAGGTATTGCACTGGCCTATCTCAAAGTGCAAGTGAGTGCATATAAAACAGATAAATACAGGGGTCTGAGCTCGGAGCAGGTATGGACCTGTGGTCCTGGTTTTCTCTGAGTGGATGGAAAGCGTCACTAATGCATCTGTTTCCCCTGTCGTGATGGTTCTGCTGATGCTATGCATTGTTATGTGTTGTATTGTTCCCTGTGTGAGATCCATGATTACATCAATGGTGTCATCTGCTGTAGGGCGCTACGTGCAGATCGATCTGTGGACTCCTCCTTACAATTCACAGGAGTCACTCGTTTGAGTTTTTTCTTTTGATTCACAGTCATTTGTCTCGTTGACAATGTTTTGCTCATTAAAGTTGATTCACATTTACATGGTTTAGCTTAGAAATGTTTTGCAAATCACATTCATTTTTACTTTACACTACCTTTTAATTACACTTAACATTAGTTTATTAAACACCATATTTACTCAATTTTTCATTTTCATTTTTTATTCCATTTTTTACTTGTTTTGCATGACAGTCAGCGTTCCCTTTATTAATTTTTACTATTGTGTATTCTCATTAAAGATGACATTTCTTTCATTTATGCTTATCTTGCTTTAGTTTAAAGTTTAGTATAAGGGATTTTTGCCCTCATCATATAGAGGTTTTTTCTCTTATTGGATAGTGTAGTCAGACAGACAAGTCTTTTACCTTCTCCTTCGCCACATAGGGAGGGGGATGTTTGGCTTGCGTGTGCTTATGGCCTGTGACTTCTGCTTGAACTTTCATCTCCCTTATTGGAGGCTGTTGGTACTGGCGTTTGGCTGGTACGGGCGGTACTCGTAGGTCATAAGGTTATTAGATAATGGGGAATTTTCCATGCTCATGGTTTAGCATGAGAATGCTTAAAAAAAAAAAAAAAAAAGGGTGGAGTGTGATGGAAAATATGGTATTTGACCTTATTTTTGTCTTTAGCGTGCAATGCATGTTTTTATATAAGGGTACTTGCTATGATGTATGATGTATATTGCTCAGTTTACCCCTACTGTGACAGCAGTGAGAAATACAACAGAGGCCTGATGGGAATAGGGTTAAAGGGAGGTTCCCACAACAAGTGTCCTTGCTAGCCTCAAGAGATGTTGTGTCTTAGGGATGTCAAACCACCTGAGCGCCATATATTTTGACTTTTGTGTTTTGGGAATTATACAGATAGCAGGGTGAGAGAACATCGAGGCACTCACTTGTTATGGGAACTATTAAGATAGAAGGATGAGAGGCCCTCACTCACTGACTGACTGTTCATGCAGTTGTATCTATGTGTGAGTCCATTCATGAATGCTTAATAAAACTCAGAAAGACAGACGTGTGAAGACTTTTCCTTAAACTGTTCATTTACTGTAATTTTGCCACCACAGTTGCCCACCTCGATTCCATTTGGTAGACCAATTATTCGCAGGTTGAACTTCGTAGGGCCTCTGGTTTCTTTTTCAGTTTGGTAACTTCTGACATGAGAGCCCCATTTTCTTTTTCCAGCGCTGAAATCCTGGAGAGTCTGTGTTGTTCGCTGCAGTTTCATGCATTTGAACTTTGTTCAGGCAGCTTATCTAAGGTGTCTTTAATGGGCTTGAGATTTGAAGTGAAGCCATCTGTGATTTCTTCATGAACAATTGCTCTGATAAGCTTTGCGAGCTCCGCACTGTCCATTGTCAGTTTGGTCTGGGCACGTGTGCCTGGCATATAGACCTACAACAGGTGTGTACGCTCCTATTCCCACCAACAAACTTCAGTCTTTATAGGCCGTAGAAAGAGAAAAACAAAACAAAAAAAAACAAACCACAAAATGGGGAAAAATACCGATCTACAGCAATATAGTTAGTAAAATGAGAGAGTTACAGGTAGGGCTGGGTATCGATTCAGATTTTCCAGATCGATTCTATTCGATTTTCAAGGACTCAGTTCGATCCGATTCACGATTCGATTCGATTCAATTCAATTCAATTCAATTCAGTTCAATATCGATTCAGTCAAGTATATTTCAATTGTGATACAAATTTTGCTTGGATATTAAGATATTTTCTGAGTATATTTAACAAGGAATCCTCTGACCTGGTGCATTACTATTAAAAATACTGTTTACATTAAGAGTTGACCCCAAAGCAGTACATTAGTCATCATGTACTTTTATTTAACATTACCTGACACATACAAAATAAATATTTTAAATTAAATCTAATCACAAGGCAGACAATTTAAATGAAATGGCTACAAAAAATGTAAACAAAGGACACCCACAAGTTTGCTGCCTGTAACCGTCTTATAAAGTTTTTGTGCAATACACTACAGTGGTTGTGATGCACACATTGACTGTATCAGAAGAGAAACAATATATGTAGGTGAACCCTGCAGCAAAGTGAACCCTCTTCCTCAGAGAGGATCTTTGCCTCCCAGTTTGTTCCTGGCGGCAGAGCAGAGTGAACCGTCTTTATTCTCAGAGGATCTTTGTCCCATGAGAGCAGGCACGCTGCTCTCCGTGTCCGCAGTGTAAACAACGTTCGCTGGCGATTTGACAGTCACTAGAAGCACATTATTACCCTTTGTAAAAGTTCTGTGTGGTACATGTGTTGTACATGAGCTAACGTTAGCGGCTAAGGAGGGACTGAGAGGCTGTCCGGTATGTGTGTGTGTGTGTGTGTCTGAGTGTCTGAGGAGCGTCAGTATGTTAGCTTGTTAGCCGTAACGTTAGCCTTGCTGTTTGTCATGTTAACGTTATCGTCGGCAGCCCTGAATAGCTTGTAAAGCTTTAGCATAGTTAGTTAACACATTTGTTATCGGCCAATGTGTTTACTGCTACAGAGAATTAATAAATCTTTGGTTTATTTGCACAACGTTGCCTCTCTGCCGTCTTTTATCACGCTTGCTAACGCTAAGTTAACTTTACCACCAGATCTGTATGAGGTACAAACTGAGGCTACAGTTAGCAGTGTGCTGATGCTTAGTGGTATTTCTTAATCTTCTTCTGTGAAACTAATGTGCATTTAATAAACATGCGTACATTATTAGCGTTATATTTTTATGGGAAAATGCGAGTGAAAATACTCGCACCATAGACCCATGCCTTAAGTGGACGCGCTCCCACCATTGTTTGCTGCTCTGTCTTCATTCACTGTCTCGCGACATCTCTCACCATGACCTCAGGTGCTAAATGCTGATCTCGCAAGACTACCTGGGTTGATAGTACTGCAGGCTGCTGCAGTCTGCTACCGGCTGTACAACACGTCCACGGAGGAAAATAGTTATAGTAAAAGATCGCTTTTTTAATTAATAAATCGATTTTGTGCCATTTAAAGGAAAATCAATTCAAATCGATTAAATAGATTTTTTCAACCCAGCTCTAGTTACAGGGTGCCGCGACGCAGTTTGGCGTCTTCACTCCATGCCACCGGAAGTCATAATTCTTCCTAATCATAAATCATAATCCTAATTTTCTGATCCTCTCTGCTTCATATTTTCTATGATTAACATGAACACACATAGGTTATGACATAGGTTATATATGTACCATTTAAGAAACATTTCCCACAAAAAATATCCCTGTATGATCATGCTATGATCAGTTTTTATTCAGAATATAATTCTCTGCACCTTTATCTTTTAAACCACAGAGTACTGTGCTTTGCTATGCTTAATCTGTCAAGTTAACCTGCAAGCTATCACACACCCAAGAGTAGAATCCGCTCTAACTCATTACTATGGCTCAAGGTCATAATCACCCATTCAACATTGGGCGGAGACCATTTTCAGTTGACACCCTCTGTGATCCAAATTCCAAGGGATCTGGGGGGAATTCTTCCCAGGAAAAAAATGTAGAAACTTAACAGCTAAACTGAAAGGCATTTTGAAACAAAAGTAAGTAACTCTGTAAGTTTTGATAAGTTTTGATGAGTTTTGATGATAGAGAGCCATTTTAGGGAGCCATTATATGATTGAGGAACACAGAGGAAAAGTGAACACACTTGGATGTTTTTATGACATACTATGACTTTGTTTTAAAGCCTCAGTGTGTAAAAATGGTGAGTAACAGTGACAGCGGTCAAATTCTAGATTGCAGCGCTCACTCGCACTCACTCACTCACCCCTCCTGTCGGGTAAGTGACGGTGGCATCATAGGACAAAAAGCCTTGCGCAGACAGCAGAGTTTTTTGAGTTTTTCAGGAGTATCTAGCGACGAGGTGAATATTTATTTAGGAATCTAAACCATGTTTTGATATGTTATAGTTTACCAGTGAGATATAGGTTATCTGTGAGATATACGTTAGGAGTGTTTTATTTCTAATTGTTTTGGTAACACAAGCATTAGCACAGTAATGCTAAAATAACACATTTTATGTGATAGTCACGGCACAGTGCGGTAAATATAGGTTGGTACGATTATAATATATGCGTTTCCAGAGTGTTATTCAACAGGACACAGGGAGATGAGGAAGAGGGCGAGGAGGAAGACCAGGGAGAGGAAGGGGGTAGAAGCGGTGCAGGAACGGCCAGGCGAAGAGGTGTGTCTCGGCTACCCAGAGGGAAGAGGAGGAGGACAGGGTGACAGCCTTCGCAGCAGCGCGAGAGGAATCAACAGATTAGGCTGTAGGCTAGGCTAACCATTTAGCTGTAGCTCTGGGATAACGTTAGCCAAGGCTAGGATAAAGTTAGCACGTAAATGTAACGTTAGCCGTCACTCGAACTTAGACGAGAGGTAAAAGTAGTTGCAAACATGAAGCCAAAATGATTTTAAAATATCAGATTGAATTACCTGTCTAGCAGAAAGCAGGCAACCTCCGCATCCCTTGTGAAATCCTTCTCCTTCAGGAGTTCTTTCCACCTGGAATAAGCAACGCCAATATTCACTCGCGTTTTGTCCCGTCCTCGCTTATCTGACCTTTTTCTTTTATTTGGTGGTGTGGTTTCCCTCCTACGGGGCAAAACATATGTGTGGTCCTCCATTTAAAGTGCGACAAAATCATAAAAGTATAAAGCAGGTTCACGCAGAAGTGCCCCGGATTGATCTTCACCTTAACCGTCTCCAGTGATGGCAAGTTCTAGGTAAACACGAAAGGCGAAGCACGTATATCCCTTTCAGCCACTGTATTCAAATATGGCAACGCAAGAAGGCAGCCTCCAGCATACCGCACCCTGCCTGTGTATATATAAAGAAACCATTCTAAGCCTATGAGAAAGCTTCCATTTGTATGTGAATTATGAAAGCAATCGTTGATATTTGCTAATAAACAACCACGTTGATGGACTATGGTGGTGACATGCTGACGTATTGCGGTAAGCGAGTTGTGTCATTTCCGGTGTTTCTGTGACAGCGTCTCTGTACTGCTCTGGTGAATTCTACTAGCCTGCTTTCTGCTTTCTCACTTCAGTTGCTTTAATATCTACCCAAAGTCTTAACCCACACTAGTTCTGTTTAAGCACTTATAGCTCTCCTCCTTTCTACGACTTTCTCACAAATCTCTTAGCTGTTGTTTGCACGTTACTAACCTTGGTAGCCACATTAGCTTCACAGCTAGTGATGGCTTCTCCCTCTGCTCTTTCTTGCTCGGTGTGCCAAATGTTCAGTTATGCCTCTGCCTCCTTTAGTGTCTGGTAATTGTAACAAGTGTAGCTTATTTGCTGCGTTGGAGGCGAGGCTTAGTGAATTATAAGCTCCGCACCATGGAAAACCATTCAGTAGCTGCGGTAGTTAGCCAGTCCCCTGTAGCCAGTGTGGAGCCACATAGCATAGCCTTAGCCTCTGCTAGCTGTCCTCCGGTAACTCCCATTCAACCGGGAGGTTGGGTTACGGTTCGCCAGAGGCACAGCTCCAAGCCGAAGCCCACGGCTCACCACCAGCCTGTTCACATTTCCAACCGCTTCTCCCCACTCAGCGACACACCCGCTGAGGATAAAACTCTGGTTATTGGCAGCTCTATTCTGAGAAACGTGAAGTTAGCAACACCAGCGGCCATAGTCAAATGTATCCCTGGGGCCAGAGAGGGCGACATTGAATCAAATTTAAAACTGCTGGCTAAAACTAAACGTAGATTCAGTAAGATTGTTATTCACGTCAGCGGCAATGACACCCGGTTACGCCAATCGGAGGTCACTAAAATTAATATTGCCTCGGTGTCTGAATATGCAAAAACGATGTCGGACTCCATAGTTTTCTCTGGACCCCTCCCAAATCTGACCACTGATGACATGTTTAGCCGCATGTCATCATTTAATCGCTGGCTGTCCAGGTGGTGTCCAGCAAACGATGTGGGTTTCGTTAATAATTGGCAAACTTTCTGGGGAAAACCTGGTCTTATTAGGAGAGACGGCATTCATCCCACTTTGGATGGAGCTGCTCTCATTTCTAGGAGCCTGGAAAATTTTATTAGTAGGGGTGTAACGATTCATTTTTACAACGATTCAATTCATATCATTTTCCATGGTTTCGATTTGATTCAAGAACGATATTTGGCTCATCTAGAACAATACGATTCGATTCGATTCAAGGGCTAGAAATTGATTCAGTAACTTTTTTTGTTTTGCCAAAAACTGAACCAGTGTGACTGTGAAATACATACCTGAATACTGTGGACAGTGCAGTTTTTGAAAGAGAATCAGGGATTAATTAATTTTGGATATAAATAAGTAAACACAACAATTCATGGCAAAAACATTCACCTTTTATTAAATACTATAATTATCACAAGTTCAGAACCTGCTGATCAAAAAGTGTGATCAACATTCCTCCAGGCTGAATTACAACTGAACAGTAGGTTTCCCTGCTACTTCTCTTGTGATTTTCAATCAGTATAAGAGGAGTACAATAATACACAAAAATAAAGCGCAACCTATTAGGTTGAATGGACAGTAGGTTTCCCTGCTACTTCAGTCATTTTACTCAGTATAAAAGGAATACAATAATATACAAAAATAAAGTGCAACCTTACCTATCAGGTTGAATGGACAGTAGTTTTCCCTGCTTCTTCTCTGTCATTTTACTCAGTCAGTACACATTTGACAGACAGCCACCGACTTGTCCAGAACACCTCCTTTTTTGCAGAAACCAAAGTGTTTCCACACACTCAACTTCAAATTCGGCTTGAAAATCTTCAGCTCGTCCGCCTCCTCTTTGCTGTTAGCCATGCTTCATTTTGTTTTGAGTCGGCACTACCGGCACATGCCGATAACGTCACACTCAGGGAGAGTGAAGTGAATCGATCAACTTTACGATTAGAAGTGATAAAAATACATGTATATAACGTTGTCGTGCTTAAATACAACGCACAAATGCTTAGTAATCGATATAATCGATTTTTGACCTTGTAAATCAATTTCACAGCGATATCGTCATCAGTGAGGGACAACTTGCCAAGGCTCTATCGCTGCAGTTAGATTGTAGGAAAATAAATCGATGCATCAATGTAATCGATGAATCTTTACACCCCTATTTATTAGTAATTTAAATCCCTGATAGGGTTGGGTACCGTTCATAATTGAACCGATACGGTACCGGTACCGGTATCTGGAATTCGGTACCGGTACCAAACAGTATCTTATTTCGGTACTTTTTAACCCTATGGGCCCTCGGCCTGTTCAGGGTATTTTTACTGCCTTTACTTTTAAGCTCATATCACAGTCATTATAAAGGCTACATACACATGCTATATCATGCTATCTCTGTTCTTCTATGTGCCTGTATTTTATATTAATTTTTATATCAATGAAAAAAACAAATCTGTGTGCCTAAATTCTTACATTTTTACATGTATCTCAGCATAGCAAGTTGGAAAAAGACATATTCTACCATATATGAAGAGGGGAGACTCTCTGGAATCTGGCAATATAAGAACCATGATACTGGGACATTCTGTCACCTCACAGTTGTCCAAAACATGTGGTTTGTGCCAGGCGGACTTGATTGCCAATATTTTTTCATTATTGCAAGAAATTCCATTGACTCATTCACAAGTCAAAAATGTGTTTTAATCTGAAAGAAACATGCAATATTTACATCTAAGATCATAGAAAAATAGTCAACCAAGTGCAATGATGTCCTCCAAGATAATATTTGTTTTTCAGTTTCAGTTATATATTGGGGTGACATTTTGGGCATTGGTGGGGGGGCACGTGTCCTCCTCAATGTATATGGTGACTACGGCCCTGTCAGCATGCATTAGGCTGCAGTTGTCTGGATGCGCAAAGGTGAAGTGGCTAGTCTTGTCATACAAAGTTTGATGGAGTGTCAACTGGACAATATGGAGATATTTGCATCTTGAAAGCCGGACTACAAATGTGGATAGACAGGGAGAAACACACGCAAGCCTAAGACGTGGTAAGATATGATATTCCTCACTATATGAAGTGACTGACAACAAGATCTGTATAATGGATTGTAAAGAAATTCGTCAGGTTTTTATTTTGTAGACAATTGATCTGCATTTAGAGCGTGATGGGATGACAGCACAATGATGTGTGTGGTCCTGCGCTTTCATGTGATATGTGTGGCATTTCTGTACGAGCCTGCGTTCGCGAGTAATCCATCCAAGAGTAATGTGTGTGCAAAGCTGTATGAAAGCTCTGTTATACATCATTTTATTGTAATTTTTCACTGTGAAAACATTGGATTACCGACAAGTGCTTGGCCTTGTCGGAAAGCTACAGTTCTGCTGTTTCCGCTGATATGTGTGGCTTCTCTCTATGATGCACGGTCGCGGGGAAAAATCCACAGAGAAGAACGTGTGTGAATTTGGACGCACTATGCATCGTTCGGGCCCATAGTCTAAACTTCTCAGTTTCAACATTTTATTGAGAACATTTAGGAACAGTGCTGCACGTTAACTTTTGTCTGCACATTGTTTTTGTCGCCACTGTTGCTGAGTCTGAGGTGCGAGTCATGCGCTCTCGCTCCGCCTCCACATCAGGTACCGAAATTTGGCGCCGTTTCATTTTAAGTGAATCGGTACTGGGTAGTACCGACGTGAATCGGTACCAAGTACAAAAAGTACAGAGTTTTGGTACCCAACCCTAATCCCTGACAACCCAGAGTTGAGACCAGGACTCAGAGTCGCAGTCCTATACACCTCTCTGAGCTTCTAGTTCAGTTACCCAGCCATAGTTTTCATAGTTTTATACAAACGGTGTCTGTCCCCCGACCACCTAAATTATTTAAATCTAAAATTAAACAAAGAGGAGTTGTGCATAACAACCTCATAAAAATTAAAACCTCTTCTGTGACAGAAAGACAAAACAGGAGAATTAAATGCGGACTGCGAAATATCAGGTCTCTATCGTCTAAAGCAGTGTTAGTAAACTAATTAATATCAGATAATCATATTGATTTACTCAGTCTCACTGAAACCTGGCTGTGTCAAGATGAATATGTTAGTCTAAATGAATCCACTCCTCCCAGTCATAATAATACCCACATTCCTCGAGGCAGCGGCCGAAGAGGGGGAGTTGCAGCCATTTTTAACTCGTCTTTTTTAACTAGTCTGTTAATCAGCCCTAAACCTAAACTAGATTATAATTCATTTGAAAACCTCATTCTTAGTCTTTTACATCCGACCTGGAAAACATCGCAGCCACTTTTATTTGTTATAGTGTACCGTGCTCCTGGCCCGTATTCTGAATTTGTATCTGAATTCTCAGTTTTTATCCAGTCTAGTTCTTAAATCAGATAAAGTTATTATTGTAGGTGATTTTAACATTCATGCCGATGTTGATAATGACTCCCTGGCTACCGCGTTTATCTCACTATTAGATTCCATTGGCTTCAGTTAGGATGTACATGAACCCACTCACTGTTTTAACCATACCATCGATCTAGTTCTGACGTATGGAATTGAAATTGATAACCTAACAGTCTTTCCACAGAATCCCTCGCTATTGGATCATTATTTGATTACTTTTGATTTCTTTTTACTTGATTACACGCCACTCAGCAACAGTTACTACTAGATGTTTATCAGATAGTGCTGTCGCAAAATTTAAGGAAATGATTACTCCGTCGTTAAATTCAATACCAAGTCCTTCAGTAACAGAGGTTTCCCGTACCGACTTTAACCTCTCCCGAATTGATCATTTTGTTGATAGTGCTGTAGGCTCGCTGCGAACAACACTCAACTCTGTAGCTCCTCTTAAAAAGAAGTTAACAAAGCAAAGAAAGTTCGCTCCTTGGTATAACTCTCAAACCCGTAAGTTAAAACAAATATCGCGAAAGTTTGAAAGGAATTGGTGATTAACCAAACTGGAAGAATCTCGTTTAATCTGGGCAGACAGTTTCAAAACTTATAAGCGGGGCCTCCGCAATGCGGAGGCCCCGCATTGCAAACTATTGCTCAGAGCAAACATTTAAGAGCAAACTATTGCTCAGCTTTAATAGAAGAAAACAAGAATAACCCCAGGTTTCTTTTCAGCACTGTAGCCAGGCTGACTGAGAGTCAAAGCTCTATTGAGCCTTGTATTCCTTTAGCCCTTAGCAGTAATGATTTTATGAGCTTTTTTAATGACAAAATTCTAACTATTAGAGGCAAAATTCATGACCTCCTGTCCTCAGATAGTAGGCCTACCTATCTAACCTCAAACACAGCTGTAAGACCTAACATATATTGAGATTGTTTCTCCCAAATTTCTCTTCAAGAATTGACCGCAGTGATTTCTTCATCTAAATCATCAACGTGTCTCTTAGACCCCATCCCAACTAGGCTACTTAAGGAGGTCTTACCTTTAGTTAACACTCATACATTAGATATGATCAGTATATCCTTATTAACAGGCTATGTACCACAGTCTTTTAAGGTAGCTGTAATTAAACCTCTACTGAATAAAAGCCCACCCTGGATCCAGAGGTGTTAGCCAACTATAGACCAATATCTAATCTCCCCTTTATGTCAAAGATCCTTGAGAAAGTAGTCGCAGACCAGCTGTGTGATTTTCTCCATGATAATAATTTATTTGAGGAATTTCAGTCAGGATTTAGAGTGCATCATAGCACTGAGACAGCACTAGTTAAAATTACAAATGACCTTCTGATTGCTTCAGACAAAGGACTCGTCTCTGTACTTGTTTTATTAGATCTTAGTGCGGCGTTTGACACTATTGACCATCAAATTCTGCTACAGAGACTGGAACACTTAATTGGCCTAAAAGGTTCTGCACTAAGCTGGTTTAAAATTTATCTGATCGTTTTCAGTTTGTTGACGTTCATAATGAATCATCCTTACGTACTAAAGTTTGTTTTGGACTTTCGCAAGGTTCTGTGCTCGGACCAATCCTATTTATTCTATATATGCTTGCTTTAGGCAACATCATTAGAAATCACTTCACGATGAAGCCAGAAGAAAGTAATCAACTAACTAAACTCCATAACTGCCTTAAAGACATAAAAACCTGGATGAGCACCAATTTCCTGATGTTAAATTCAGACAAAACTGAAATTATTGTTCTTGGCCCCAAACAACTCAGAGACTCTTTATCTGATGACATAGTTTCTCTAGATGGCATTGCTCTGGCCTCTACCACTACTGTAAGAAACCTCGGAGTAACATTTGATCAAGATTTGTCTTTTAATTCTCATTTAAAACAAACCTCACGGACTGCATTTTTTCATCTGCGTAATATTGTGAAAATTCGGCCTATCCTGACCCGAAAAGATGCAGAAAAATTGGTCCACACTTTTGTTACCTCAAGGCTGGATTACTGTAACTCTCTATTATCAGGTAGCTCTAGTAAGTCCTTAAAAACTCTCCAGCTAATTCAGAATGCAGCAGCACGTGTACTAACAGGAACTAAGAAACGAGAACATATTTCTCCTGTTTTAGCTTCTCTGCACTGGCTCCCTGTAAAATCCAGAATTGAATTTAAAATCCTACTGTTAACTTATAAAGCTCTAAATGGTCAAGCTCCGTCATATATTAGAGAGCTCATAGTGCCTTATTATCCCACCAGGACACTGCGCTCTGAGAACGCAGGGTTACTCGTGGTCCCTAAAGTCTCCAAAAGTAGATCAGGAGCCAGAGCCTTCAGCTATCAGGCTCCTCTCCTGTGGAATCATCTTCCTGTTACGGTCCGGAAGGCAGACACCGTCTCCACATTTAAGACTAGACTTAAGACTTTCCTCTTTGATAAAGCTTATAGTTAGGGCTGGCTCAGGCTTGCCCTGTACCAGCCCCTAGTTAGGCTGACTTAGGCCTAATCTGCCGGAGGACCCCCTATAATACACCGGGCACCTTCTCTCCTTGTCTCTCTCTCTCTCTCTCTCTCTCTCTCTCTTATGCTATTACTGCATCTTGCTAACTCGGCCATTCTGGATGTCACTAACTCAGCTTCTTCTCCAGAGCCTTTGTGCTCCACTGTCTCTCAGATTAACTCATATCACAGCGGTGCCTGGATAGCGTGACGTGTGTGGTTGTGCTGCTGCCGTGGTCCTGCCAGATGCCTCCTGCTGCTGCTGCTGCCATCATTAGTCATTAGTCATACTTCTACTGTTATTATACACATATGATTATTATCACACATGTATACTGCCAGATACTAATATATACTTTCAACATATTGTACCACAGTAGCCAGAACTATAACGATAATATTATTACTTTCATTAACGTTGTTGTAAGCTACTGTCATTACTGTCTGTGCTGCATCTCCCTCTCTCTCTCTCTCGCTCTCGCTCTCTCTCGTTTTCTCTCTCTGTCTCATTGTGTCATACGGATTACTGTTAATTTATTATGCTGATCTGTTCTGTATGACATCTATTGCACGTCTGTCCGTCCTAAAAGAGGGATCCCTCAGTTGCTCTTCCTGAGGTTTCTACCGTTTTTTTTCCCCCGTTAAAGGGTTTTTTTTGGGGAGTTTTTCCTTATCCACTGTGAGGGTCCAAAGGACAGAGGGATGTTGTATACTGTAAAGCCCTGTGAGGCAAATTGTGATTTGTGATACTGGGCTTTATAAATAAAATTGATTGAATTGATTGATTGAAATTACACATTGTAACTTTAAATGACATTATATCAGGACATTTTGTAGGATACAATATTTTTATAGCTATAGCTACTATTTTTATATGATACTTAAACTTTATTTCATTTTTATGACATTGTATCAACATCAAGTGATACAACGTACATAACACTCATATTGCATTCTAGTTTTCCACTTTTTAGCCTAAAAAGGTAATGAAATAGAGACAGTACAGTGTTTGACACTGATTGTGTCCATCCAATGCGGTCGAGCAACAGCTTCTGCTGGGGTTGCAACCTTAAAGCATATTTTGTCAGGCTGTAAAGTTAGCTTGTCACAAGGCCGATATACATGGCGACATAACCAGGTGTTGAAATGTTTAGCTGCAGGCATTGAAGTGAAACAAAGACAGGTGAATTCAGAAGGTGCTAAAGAGGCAACAGATAGGATTTTTTTTTTTTTTTTTAGCTTGGCGCCACCTAGTGTCAGCAGTGTTGCTCGCACTGTCGCAAAGACCAAATTGACTGTGGGGATCAGAGATAATCAATAAAATGTAGGCTGTAAAGCCACCAGTATACCTCTATGTATATGTAGAATGAGGCTAATCACTGTCCAAGGGCTGCCGTAGAATGGCAACGAGGATGTCAGCCAACCAACACTCACTACCCGGTTCCTGGTTGCGGCGATTTGCGATGCTGGCCAGCTAGGAATGAACTAGCAGCCAGTACAGTACAGTCCTCTCGGCTAGCTAACATTTTGCCGTGTTACTTACTGATCCATTAGAAAGAAAGATAGCTGGACACCGGTGTTAAAGCGTCTTCGGTCACGGAGCTCCCTCCATCTCTTGAACGCCTGACTGAGGTTTACTCTTGTTTTTCCTCTTCTTTTATCACTCTCCTTTTTGTGCATGCTCGCCTCCTCAGACATATTAGCTTGTTTTCTTTTGGGAGGAGATTTTTCACTTATCTCCAAAATTTGTCTGTCTGCCATTGTGCTCCTGACTCAACTATCTCATGCCCCGGCCAGTTCTTCATAAGGACCAGCTCCGGTCCCTGATTGGCTGACTGACCAGTTTGGCAATACATGACGCATTTCCTGCCGTAAAGCAGATTTTTTCCGTGAAAATTCGTCCCCGGTGGCAGAAGCTTATTGCAAAGATTGCAAAGCCATTAAGTACGCTGATAGTCTGATTTTACTGTGTATACTACCCTGTACAACCCACATTATTTTCATAATGATATATATATAGGCAAAAATGCTGTCTGTCGCTTCTTTAAGGATAGGAGATTAGTAACTCAGTTTGTCCGTGAGGGACAGAAATACAGAAGGGATAAGTTAGTAAGGAGGCAAGGGTGTGGCCGCCTAGAAGGTGCTTGTGATTGGGAAATGCAAATAGATTTAGGGGGAAAGCTTGTTGTTTCCCAGGAAATAGTTTGTACCAAGCAGAGGCCTGACGTAGTGCTGTGGTCAGTGAGTCAACGGATAGTTTATTTCATTGAGCTGACACTTCCTTGGGAAGACTCAGTGGAAGAAGCCTATGAAAGAAAAAAGCTTAGGTATGCACACGTAGGAGCAGAAGCTGAGCAGCGAGGATGGAAAACTAGGATTTGTCCAGTGGAAGTGGGGTGTAGGGGATTCATCATAAGATCAGCTGTCTCACTCCTGGGGGAACTCGGAGTGCGGGGACAGAGTTTGAGGAAGACAGTGAAGGAAATGTCAGATGAAGCAGTTAGATGTAGCCAATGGATCTGGACATGCAGAAATAATGTTAGTTGGGGGCCAGCAGGGGGAACTACTAAGCAGTGTACATAACTCTTTGACATCAGGTGGAGAGATCCACTTCCTCTCAGGAGGAAATCCAGGAAGAGGAAGGTTATTTAAGTGTGGGAGTGGCCTATTTGAATCCCTTTTGTTTGAGACCATGCTGCAATGTGAGTGTGTTTGCTGATCCTGTAAGTTTATTTATCTCCTTTAACTTTAGCTTATATTGGAGTTATGCTATGTAGCGTGTGAAACAGAGTATGGTGAATGTGCTAGGAAAGGTAGTATCAGCACTGCTTCTATCTGGAGCTCACATGTATGGAGCCTGGGTTTGGTTGAAGGTGGCAGTGCTGTTTGGGCTGAGAAAGCCATGTGTTAGTAAGGTAAAGGAGGTTATTGGGTTGGTGTGGGGAGCAGTGAGACCTGGCATTAGGGGAGTGTCTCTGGGACGCCAGAGATCACTGTCCAGCCTCCTGGAGGTGTCGTGGGACCAACTAGATGAAACACTGGTGAAAGGAGGTTCCCACCCGATGACCTCAAAGACATGTTAGTTATCACTGCTCACTGTCTGTATAGTTAAGCCTTGCCATAATAGCTTATCATAGGGCTTTGGAGGTGATTCACTGAGTGCTGATCCTTTCTCTAGAGCACAAACTTCTTGTGTGTTTATTTGAATGGGGTACGGCAACA